>NW_010167714.1:15614-37213 GCF_000695765.1 Mesitornis unicolor | reverse complement strand
TCTTTCCCTTGCCTCCATGTCATTGGAAGTGGTTAAAACACTGGAATAAGAAGTACAGATAGACATGCAGGCACACATACTGAGTGATATCACCAGCATTGTTTCTTCAGGACAACTGACCAAAATGGGTTCAGATCCTCAGCTTTCATGTATGGTGATTTCATTGCAGGTCCTGTGGTAACAGCAATTGGCAACTACAAGGTGTTTGTCCCCAGGTGCCTAGGAGATAAGGCCAACTATCTCTCACCCCCACTGCAGGAGTAGTCAACACAAACTGCCTCTCAGGGGATGCTCCTGCAGTTTTTAGGACACAACTTGAAGCTGCTGTGCGGAAAAAGCGGCCGCCTAATTGTACAGCTGCCTGCTCGATGAGAGCGTGCGAACAAAGTGCTGCCATCTGCTTCTGAAGATAGATGGGACAAGAAAGCATGTGAGTGCTTTGTGTCCTCTCTACCCCCTTTTCTTCTCCTTGGCTGGGAAATGTGTTTGTCAGGGTGTACCCTCAGTATTAGACTGGTGGGCAAGTTTGGAGGAGCTGGGATCTTGTGGCCAGGTCACGGCTGACAGCTCGGGAAGTCCTCGTCCCCTTCTCGCACCTGCCATGGCTGTGCCAAAATCTGGTGGTCTCCTGCTTCTGCAATGGGCTGTTTTAACTGATTACTGTGGGATTTTAGATGTGTTTTGTTATTTTTTGTGGCTTTGGTGAACAAAGTCAGCTCAGTGAAGAGTCTGATGCATACCAGAGCTTCCTATAGAGAGGAGGAAGAGGAAATGGGACTGCACCTTTTGGTAGCATTGGTGTATTGGGTTGGCTCAGTCATCTTGCTTAAAAGCAGCAACAGTGTATTGAGATGTTACCACTGCAGAAGGATTACACGGACATGACACTTTGGGACATGGTTTCAAAACTGCAATAATCTTGGCTTCTGGTCATTCTGATTCTGTAAGCATTTTTAATACCTTTCCTCTTTCAAATTACAGACTGTTTCGCCAGCCATTTGCAAAGGGACTGGGAGAGGATGAAGTAAGAAAATGCTGATGTGGAGCTTTAGCTGGATGCAAAATACACTGTGCTTGTCAGTTAAGCCCTTTTTCTTTGCATCTTCCTGTCCAAATAAGTATTTACATGAAATGTCAGTCACCCTGTGGGATTATATGAGGATTAATTATCTGGGGAGAATGATTTGGCCCTATTAATTATGGGTCTCACATAAGAAAAAGAATAGGCCTAATGTGTCATATGATTTTTTTTTAGCCAGGGAACTAGGAACTCATCGGCATCAAATATCAATAATGGTTTTGTTGAATACAGATTGATGACCTCTGACAAAAATTATAGGAGAAACTTATATAATTTTGTCTTATTATAGGCTACTAAGACCTTAGTCAAGATCGGGGTCTTATTTTCTTAAGCTGTCATGCAAGGGGTTAAAGCTGATATTTATCAGATTATTGTTTGCAACCAGTCATGAATGAATAAGGCTTTAATGTATGTAGAGTCAGAAATAACTGATGTTAAAATGCAATTGCAAATCAAATACAGTATTTAATGGAGACAGTTAAAACATTATGTCTAATTAAGTCTTCATTTAAACATGTGTGTAATTTTGTCGTTCAGATTTATGTGCAGCCTTGTAGACTCTTCCTTGCAGTGAATCATGATGCCTGTTCGTATCTTGCCTTTTGGTAAAGGAAATCTTGTCTTTTATGTTTTGCAGATGTATTCAGATGTAAACAAAGTCCTAAGAAGTTTTCTGGGTTATTCAAAAGCTGTATATTGCTCTGAGGGAAATGGAGTATTTATCATATTGTAATTCTAATACATGCTCTAAGTATTTTCTTGTCCCTGTTCTATCTCTTCTCACATTGTTTAGCACCTTTCCTGAACGGCTGCAAAGCACAGTAATGGCACAGCAAATTTGCTGGAATAGGATCCTTGCTAGGGAAAATAGCTTCTTGGCTGCAAGAGAAAGTCACACTTAGATACCAGCAAAATAGAGATAACCACCACATATATGAATTTCTGACAGAAACATAAATATATTAATAAGATGAAAGGGCAATCTGATTTTTTTTTTCTTGAGGGGAAAGCAAATCCTGGAAGTTAAAGTAGAAATTGAAAGAAGGCTTGGATTTTTTTTCCTTTTGCAAATTATGACAAAAACACATAACTGTTATCTTTCTGTGTTGCCAGAAGTGTCTTAGGAGGTTGGTTGAACTAAACCTGAAGACACTTCATGGTATTTAGGTGTTACAGGTCTGCATATGTGCTGAGTGCACAATATAAGAACCTCATGTCAACAACAGAGATGATCCTCCTGCAGTAGGATCATCTGAGATAAAGGATGACCCAGCAAGAGGATAAACTGGTTTGTAGCTCCTTTCTGAAAAAAAGCAGTATGCGTTCAAGCTACTTTGTCCAGCATATGTACTCCACTGTCTTGCCTGCATTAGGATCTTAGAATTTGTTGTGCTATTGAGTCTAAAAAGTGTCTATTGTCGGTCTGAGGAGAGATGATGCGAAAGATTCTCATTGGCAGTGCTCCAAGTTTCACAGGAATTCTGTAGAATTCTGTGGAAGGGGAGTGCAATTACCAGTTATTTGGAAACAGAAAAGAAAGAAAATTCTGAAGGAAATTCAGATAATACAAATACTTCTTTGATATCAATTTCATAGCAGTCTATTCAGATAGCATATAATGGGAAATGCAGCAAGGAATACTCACTTAACTGAAGAAGAGCTCCTTCTTTGTTCTGTGTATTTTTCTTAAAAATATTTCTGTTGCATCTAGTGTCATCTCCACAACCCAAGCTTTGTTTTTTGGGGTGTAATTTCTATGGAAAGGATAATTTCACAATGTAAATTTTCACTTATTTTCAAGACACAAGCCATTTTTGCATGCAGATTTGGTTCATTCATGACCATTTATTCAGATGCAGACATATCTACATAGAAGTCCAAAACCATAACAGGAAAAGGAAAACAACAAGCAGGAAAATGTCAAACAGGAAAACCCTTTGAAAGAATTCACTCCAAGTATTTTCCATAGCTGGAGATGAGTGGCCCTTGCTCTGCAATAATTTCTTGGCCACCACAGATCTAGCATCAGGCTTTGGTAGGATCTGGGCGGTAGAACTGGACCTGATTTAGAAGAAGAGAGCAAGTTAAAAAAAGAAATAGAATAAATACATATAGCTACTATTCACACCTGGATTTTAGGTCTTTTTGCTTTGCTCATACAAGAAAAAGAAGACAAATATCGACAACAGAGGCAGTTTATTCGTGAATGGCAAATCATTGCCTCTGTTTCCAGAGGTAAACAAGAGGCTTACCCCTGTGGGCACAGAAAGACACAAGGACAGCTCCACTCTACACTGCACCCGCTATTCATCCCTCTAGGTGGCCTTGTGTGGATGGGCCGTACACGTTAGGAGAGCTAGAAATCCTACTGTAATCCATGTAGTCATTTCCCAAATACACGTAACAAACCATATTAATTTGCCATACCCTCTGCATCAATAAAGTTCCTTCTTCCAAGCGATGGGCCAGCAGTCCAGTGCAGCACAAAAGATCTTCTGAACAGTATTTTCAGTCTTCTGAAGTACAGAGGCTACAAACAAGTGCACAAATGCAAAGCTTTCTCATATATTGCCTCCTTCCACAAGCCTGTGTGTATAGGGAGGCAAGAAACAAGTGCAGACAGACAGAGCCTTCTCATAGATTTCCTCCCTTCATGTTTGTGTGTGGGGCAAATGCACTCAAACCTTCTTCCCAGAGTGGGATTAGGTAGGGCTTTTAATTACAGTGAGGACTATGTCAAAGAGCAATACCACATCGTAATTCTGATAATGGTTTATCCACATGCTTTATTCATGGAGAAGTATATGCTGGAAATAACTTTTAGTTCCACAGAAAAAAAAGTGAAGGATTGATTATCTCAATCCTAGAAAAAATGTTATTGCCTTTTTAGTTCATACTGATTTGATATCTATATATATGATCATCACATCTCAAGGACTTAGAAACATATTTTTCACAGTCCTTTCATCTTTTCTGACAGTTTCCCAGTGAAGCAATGAGTAAAGAAAATCAGATTTATTATTAAATTCAGAAATTGAAAATGTCGCTCAATCAAAAATGTATCCACTTGTAATAAGCACTATAATTTTTATTTCTTTCATTAAAGTTTCAGTATCACACTGTTATGGTAGTATTGTTTTGAAAATTTAACTTCAAACACTAGAATGGTTAATAATGAGGTTTAAAAGTCAATGAAGACAGAAGGCAGGCCCTCACATTCATAAAATGCTATAGTTTAGAGGCTACCAATGACATTTTATTCCTGAGAATGTGACTCAAGGTGAGTTCAAAGGAAAAAGCAAAAACAAGGAAGGCACATACTGATACGAATTTTCTCCTTATCTTTCAAGCAAATTATACTTCCAGAGGATACATGCAAAAGTATTGTGCTTCAGCACTTTTTCAGGAATTGTTTCAAGGAGATTTATGAACGGTTGTTATTTTATGTCTGTCGTTGTTATATTTTCAGCTGATTAACCATTTGCTTAACTTCAGAACATGGGTACCATCATCGCATACAGCATCATACAGGGACTGACTGCTCTGCCAGCTCTGAGGAACGACAAGATACAAAAAAGTCAAAGCAAAGTATCTTATCACTACAGTACGATGGCATTTACCTTGCCACAAGTTTTATTCTTTATTCAAAGAGCCATTTTTGTGAAATGAGTATCATGCTAGTGTATCAGGATCTCAGTCTGCAGTTGCTCTGAGGCTATCTGCACTTACATCCAAGGGAATGTGTGTTTCTCTCTGTAATTCTTCCTTGAAAGGAAAGGTGTTTTCCTTCCCTCTCCCTTCATGCTTCTTCCAAAGACTGTCTTAGGACTTCTCAGAGCTTCCAAAAGGTGCAAAATGCCCTTGATCCTGGGTAACTTGGCAATAAATGAAGGTGCTTAGATCTTGTGAAGAGGTCACTTGAATTTGTACATTTATTGTCACCAGCAGGGCCCAGAGGAATTGTGTGTGGCTGTAAGATCATGCACTGTATGCATTCACACTAGGGTGATGCTGATATTTACAGAAGCATTGAAGTTCACAGCTGTCTGTCCTTTCATAGATAATCAATAAATCATATGTCAGCTCTGGTGATTGTGCATGTCAAGTAACAAGTCATCAACAACCAAGCTACTAAAGATGGTGGACTATTTTTGTGGTGGCTTGAGCGTGGTAAATCTGTTCTCACTAAAAGAAGAAAACAGTAAAGGAAAAGAAGAAACTTCATTTACAAACCATCGCTTGCTGCCATTTCTGACTTTAGTCAGGAAATGCCGAAATCTTATGAATAAGGCGAGAGCCTTTCTCATTAAAAAAAAATAAAATCTGCATGCTCTTTAAATTGTCCTACTTGTCATCAGCTGACAGATCTGAAAAATGGAAACCACTTTTGACATTTACTGATCTTAGTCTACCAGATGGTGTATGGCACTTCCAGACCAATGTGATGGGGAAGATAAGAACGGATGGAAAGCAAAGCAGATCATAATTGTAAGCATCCTCTTTTGTAATTCTGACCATTTGCTCCTTCATAAATTAATCAATCTGATTTCCGATGTATAGTTATAATTCTACTGAAAATCAGACTGGGACAAATGGATCCTGCTCTGCACCCAAGATGAATATAAAGATCACAGAAAATAAACAGAATTCTAGCATCAGGTCTTTACCTCCACTGGCTCCCTTCTGACACGAAGGTATTTATGATCTAAATTAGTGTTAATGTTTTGCAGGGCTTAATTCATATTACTAAGTGGCTTTGTAATAAACAGCTAAAAGTGCAAAACATTACAATTCTATTTCCCAGACTATAATTTTCTGCAGCAATAGAAATGCATTAGTGCTGGCTTTGACTACTCTTCTGCTATATAAGGGTGTGTTTTAATGCATTTCTGAATCTACTGTTTGTCATCCTTCTGGAGTAGCTCATTGACTTCTTTCCAACTAATAAAACGCAGGCAAATGCTGATTTTCTGAAGTCTGGAATTGCACATAACATCTAGGAGCTTCCCTCAAGATGGCACTACTGAACTGCTTCACACACCTCTGAACCCTTATGTAATCTTGTTTATACAGCATCAGGGTCATTTTAAAGCTAAGATCACACGATGCTAATTTGGCCAATGATTTTAATTTTCATTTTGGCAAAATGCCTTCTTTATGTCTAAGTACAGGCATTTAAATGCAATATTTTTCTGCAGGCTCTGCCAATAGTCTTGTAGTCAGGGAACACTTGTTAAAAAATAGCCAGGATTATACTTTCCGATTTGCCTTATAAACCATGAAACCATCTGAAATCTGCTACACAGATTTATGCACATCAGATTTACAGACTTCTTCTTATGTTGGCTGAGACTTTGGATGTCTGCCTTAACATGTGAATTGAAAAGGATGACACAAAGTAAGGGGGGAGAATGAGAAGAAATTGTTTTTTCGGTATCTGTGAATAGAACCACTGCAGGCAGCTATCTCCACTCTTAAGCAGGAAAACTCTTGCCTTCCCACCATCCTACTACAGCCTCCTGAAACACTGTAGAAATCAGAGGTCATACAATATCTAGAAGTCAAAAGGCTGGAGTGATGTCATTACTACTTCTCTCATTTCAAGCTTTGCAAGAAATACACACCAAACTTTCCCTGTGCTGTCCTGGCCTTTGCACATGCACGCAGCCTTCCAGACTGGGACAAAATCTGGACTATGATCAGTACAGGCAATCCTTAGAAAACAAATGCTCTTTTTTCTGTCTTTCCTTTTCTGACTTTCCACAGCTGTTCTCAAAATCTCTCTCTCTAAGAGGGCAGCTCTCTTCAATAATATTATACAGGAATGTTTGTCTGTAGAGAATTCTATAGACGATTTCTACATAGTTTGAGATGAGACATCTTGCCATACCGTAGGGAGAAACTGAGAATATCAATGAACTGTAGGAAGAAACTGAGATAATGTAGTTTGCATTAGCAATGCCTTTATAAACCACTGGAAAGAATCTGGTTATACTTCATTCAAGTGTTGTAGGAGACGATGTCCTCCTCATCGCAGGACTAAAGATCCTTGCTATGCTATGCTAAAACTATGTTATGCCTTGAGTAATTGATTCATTATAGTGAAATCTCATTTGTGTACCTATGAATAATGTGAAACGACCTGAACAACCCAGAGCTATGAAAAAGTTTTTACACTGTGAAAGATGGGTAGCATCATAAGAACAGACTCTGTTCAAAATATCAAACTTTTTGCAACTTCTAAATGTCTCCTCCATGTTTTAAGGGTAGTTGAAATCCTAGATTTTTAAGCTTAAGAAAGCTGAGTGGATTCTTTTTTTATTTGAAGCCATAAAAGCTGCAAGAAATTAATAGACTTGTGTGAGAGCTCCCTGTTATGTGGCACTGACACAACTCAGTCTCTGCTTAGCATGACGTTCGTTCCATCCATATGAGACTTCTGGGATCAGGCTCTGTGGGACTCAAAGCTGGTCTGCTTCCTTCTTGCAACTCTGTCAGTTGGTTTGATAAGGTACATCACCTCTCCCTCAAAAATGTTGCCTCCCTGCAGCTGCAATTACAGAGATCTCAAATTACTATGAAATGAGCTTCACGACTGTGTGTGATGTTGCAACGAGAGATGGCCAAAACTGTTCACTGCATGAACAATTTTGCTCAGCACACCCTGAGCTGAAATGGCTGACTTGAAGTTTCCTTAAACAACCCTGGACATATTTGCAAATGGTGCCATGCTGAAAAACAGTGATTTAGCATGAGCTCTGACAGAAGGAGGTGACACGAAGGCAGCATGTGGTACCTGTGCCTTGAACAATGATAACCAAGGGAATCCATGGCAAGGGACTGCTACCGAGGAAGCTGATGCGTTAGGTGCTGTACTGACTGAGAATTACTGATTATTACGTCAAATCCCCAAATTCACATTGTGGTTTTCTCCCTCCACACAATAAAACTTATATTTCAGAATCTGATCAAGTACTTGTGAACAGGTAAGTATTGTCCATTATAAGCTCTACAGAAAGGTTGATTTGTATATCTAACTAGCTTTTAGAGGATGGGAGGAGGAAGTGCATATAGATCTGCATTTGTTTTATAACAAAAGCCCAAACTCGAATCACAATGTTAAAAACACACGTTGTAATTCCTGTTTGGTTTTTTATTCCAGTAAAGGAAATTACCTGAAGAAATCCTTTTGTTTTCTTCCTTGCATGGAAAAAAACAGTACTTTTGAGTAAAAGTGGTAAGAAACACTGTAATTAAAAGGTCTAGCTGAAGTCAATAAAAGATTGCAGTTTATTCAGCTGAACTCTTGGAAGCTGCCACGACGACAAAAACAAAGCAGAGTGAAACCATGGTGTCTTGCTACTTACTGAACGCAATGAGCAGGCTTAAAATAAACAGTACCCTGTTGCTTACTGGGCCTTAATCCTGAAAGCAAATATACATGTGCTGCACTTCACAACCACAAACCTTTTGACTGTTATATGTAAGGCAACTTTGTGGAAATGTTTTCAGAATTAATACCCTACATCTACTACAGATGAGCTGTAGGAGATACTTTGCTGATTAGCTGGTCCATGGTGCAGAGTAGTAAAATCTGTCCCACTGTTATCGACTGCTTATGTTATTGGTGTGCTCACAATGTCCTAAAAGCTTGCTTTAGAAGGCACAGCCCCTCCTACAAAGTGTAATGGTCTGAAAAGGTAGGAAACAAGGGATGAAAGGTAAGGGAGGAAGGCAAATAAAACATGAAAATAAAGCTAGACACACTTCCAGTGGTCCAATATCTGCTGTTCCTTTGGCTCTGGCAAACTAGGGAAACTGTTGCAGAAGTTTTCTGGCTGTATGAATGAATAACAATTTCAAGGTACGCAAAAAGAGACTCAGAACGTCAGCTGAAAAATTTACTTTCTGAAGGCATCATTAGTGTCTTAGAAAGAGGAACAAAATTTTCACTCCCACTGATCTATACCTATTATACTTGTCTCCTTTTTTTTCAGATTTTCTACCCTTCCTCTTCCTACTCCTTAGACTTCATCTCATGGCTATATTCAGTAGCTTACTGAATGGTTCCTCTACTTTCCATGCATTTGATAAATATTATCTAAAATTATTCCCAGATTTAAGGACAACAAGAGGTAGAAAAGGAGAGAAAAAAATAAGTCTAAGTAAATCTTTGCACCTCTGCCAACTCAGATTCATCAATACAGCCTCTAAAAATGATCTACTTAATACATTGAACAGTTCCCTTTGCTTAGAATATAATAGATGCCAGCAAAAGGTGCAAGAAATTGAACTTTTAATTGCTAGATCTGTCGTATCCATGCATGTATAGTATGCATCTACTTTCATACTCTGCTATAGTGGAACATGAATTAACATAGTAGGAATTTCCAGTTAATTAATGGACTTAAAAGAATGGAAGTGGGCAACTAGTAGATATGTCAGTTTGATTCTGATGAGAAAGCAGTATTCACATGTCCAAGAAGAAGTAAGAAAGGAACCACTCAGCCAGGCTTTCACCAAGAAGCAGCTCCACTGCTACATGGAATCTGATCAATGCAAGCCTGCTTACAGGAAGGTTGGCATCAAAACACAACAGCTGAAGTGTAGCAGATGGCTAGATTTGAAGGAGATGTAAACAGAGAGGGAATAACTAAGCATTGCATTCTGTAGATGTCAAAGTTTCCAGGCTGTAAAAAGTTTAGTCTAAGAGCTCTCCTGAAAGCTCTCTTTGGTTTTGGCTACCTAAGCCCCGAACACTACCCACACTCTCTCCATGTGATATCTTAAAGGCATCTGAATTGTCTGGTTTCCCAGCATGTGGTTGATGAGAAGTTGTCCCTGAAAGGCCATAAAATGCAGAGGATTATAATTTCGCTGCTCCTTGTACGTGGATCTTGCTAGTACTGGGTGCTCTAGAGATTTCATTCTCAGTAAGTAGCAAGTAAACTCTGTAAAGATGAGAACACTGACATTGATATGAATAGATAGAGAAGCACAGGAATGGAGTGGTTAATTCCAATTTCCTGCAGATCAGGGAAGCAACAGAAATCTCTTAATTGCCTTCTGCTTCCTCTTCCTTGCACATTCCCAGCTTGCTCATAGGGCCTGTGTATGAGGATGGAGGTCTATACGTAGAGACTGGCAGAAAACCAGAAAGCAAGGCTGTGTGCAGGAGTTGATTGTCCACAAAGCAAATAGATTTCTGTGCAGTCCTCCAAAGGAATAAATAGACTTGAAAGCTCCGTGAGTCAACCCTGATCTGTTCCATGCGTTTTCTGCTGCCCACTTCTTTTGTCATCTTCTCCCACTTGTGATCTGCACTTCTTTTCATATCACATCTCCACTGAGAACAGGCCACTACTTTGCAGATTATAAGCACCACTCATCTCTTTCAATTTTCCCTTAAAATGCCCTACCATTGAAAAGAAAAATCGTGAGATCTCTTAACCAACAATAACCGGCCTGTGCATTACATTCTGTGAGCGAGTTAGTGAGTTGTTCATTCCTAATGTGCTCTGTAAGGGGTGTAAGCATACTTGATGCTGTATGCACAGCAATATCCTCCAAAGTCAGGTAATTCAATCTGTTAGGGCAGATGTTTTGGGTAGTCTTCAAGTAAAGGACAGCAAATGGCAGTGCAGAGGGGTGTAATAGCTCATACACTGAGCCACTACCTGGAAACTGATACTAAGAAAGATCTGTAGGGAGAACGTTGCTTCCCAGCTTGGGGATAGTGGAGAATGAAGTCCAGTGGAAAAAATACAATGAGAAAATTAAGTCAAAATTAAAAGATTATTTTTAGACTCTTGTTCTCATCTTAGTTAATTGCAACTGTTCTTGATAAGTAGGTATATCATAAAGGATTTTTTGCCTGATTTCCACCTTGCTTTGAAGGAATTCCAAATTCATGCCCTCTTAACTTCAGGCTGCTGCTAGCTATGCAGCTTAATTAGCCTAATACACCTGTCTCCAATCATCAGCAATGCCATGCTATGCCTTCTACTGCTGACTTTGTGAAAGGTCATCAAACAACACCCTGCAGCTGTCGCTCTGCTTCCTGTTCAGCAGAAATCCTTCTCACCTCTGGAACAAGGACTTTCAGGTGTTCCTTTGGGCTCTTTTGTCCCTCTCCATGGCATAAAGATGAGGTATGTCGAAATTACAATCAGGATGCCTCCCAAAAATGGCTGAATAAAAGATAATTTTGATAGTGACTTCAGCTGTTATAGGTGATCTCAAACTACATTATAAGAATATTTATGGTACCAAAAGAGATAGGCTTTACTGAAAGAACAAAAAATTACCATGCTTCAGCTAGCATTCAGCTTGCAGTATTAATCAGAATGATTTGTTTTGCTTTGGCAATAAAGCTTTAGGTAATCAAATTCAATCTGAGACGGAATGTCATGGTAGAAGGTAACCATGAACGACATTGACCAGTTCAATGACTTTGCTGGTGAAATTACTATAAAAGCTGACAATTCAGCTCTGGCATGTGGAAAACACTATGTTGACGTTTGGGCCACGGACCACACAGGGAAATGAAAGTCTACATCCCTGAAAGTGTAATTGTATAGTGTATGCATAGACTATGGGTTCATGTCAACTATGGTTTTAAATTCAGATCCACATGTAAATATTGTCAGTCGTAAAGGTCTTTCTTCCAGCTATCGAAGCATTTTTAGATGCTTAAGGTGATCAAGAGTAAAATTCAGATCCAAATCTAAATTAACTCTTTTTAGTAAAACATGTGTGTATTCAAAATGAGTTACAAGTTCACATTCATCTCTAGCTGAATATTCTCCCTCCTCTTCTTTATTAATAGACTTGAGCAGAAAGAGCCAATGACTGATTGTCTTTGAAGTTCTGGCTTTTTTCAGGCAACATGCTCTGGTCACTGACAAATCCAGCACTTTATCTTGAATAATCTGTTTTAACTCTCATTCCCCAGATACACAACTTCACTTACATTTTCTTACTACCCACAAAGCCCAGACACTACACTGATGTACATCAGCAGATTTGAGAGATCACTTTCTCCAACACCTCTGGGCCTAATTTTGCCCTTTTGTATTCACTAACTCCTTGCTTTTCTAGCTACGCCTTCCACGGCACGCCTTTCATTGCAAACTTTCTGTGGCTTCTGGCTATGAATGAACATTTCAGTTTTTTGGTAGAAAATCAGTCTTTCTCAACTCCCTGGCAGTGGCTGAGGAGTGCTGCTCCATGGCACACTGCATGCTCTCAGTCGAGGACCGATGCAGGAGAGATGCTGTGCATGAGCACTATCAGTGTGAACTCTGGTTTTGTAGGAGTTTGCCTTTATAGACACAGGCCAAAATTCCCCTTTCTTCTGCAGCTGTGGGTGAGTTCAGCACCAGCTGATTGCTATGCTTTTCCTTAAGGAGGGTGGTATTTCAGAGGGTAATTCCTATAGATATATATTTATGTGCATACACATCTGTATGTATATGTATAAATATATGTTACAGCTTGTTCAGATTCTCTGGGGGTAAATGCAGCTAACATACTGCTTCCTAAGGCTTCAAGTGTGGCTATTTGCCATATGCAAGGAAAACATTATGAATTTGTTTAATAAAACAAGGAAGAATTTCCAAGCTGGTCCAAAAAATTCTAGGATCTGACCCTGGCCAATATCAGATGCTTCAGAGAAAAATGTAAGGGATGCTATGGTATGTATTTCTGGAATAAACTCATTAATTATACAGAATAAATCAAACACATCTACCACACTTAGTGAGTGAATATTAACCATGCACTGTAAGAACACAAAAAGTGAGTGGAGCCAGCTGTTACCAGCTGATGTATGGAGTTTGAGGAGACTGCCACAGTCTCCAGCTCACTCCAAGCTTTTTGCTGCTGCTTCTCACACAGACGTATCACTCGCTTTAGTACGGCAGCAGGGACTTCACTAAGAGAAGTGCAGGGCTGTTTGTCTCTTTGTGGTCATAATACAGCTAGCTGTTTACTGCTGAAGCTTTCGAATATATTCTCATAAATCTCGTCCTGCTGGTCACTTACCCGATTATTCTGTGCAGTGTTTCTCATCCACAAGAGTTGTAGCCTTTCCTTTCAGTGTCTGAAACGCCGCATCAGGGAAGTTTCTATGCACTGACAACCAGATACCAGTATGTACAGTAAATAATGAACTCTGAAACATCCATGAGCTTATCCTCTGTTGCACAGTTTTGTTTTAATATCTCTTAAAGAAAAAGTGATGGTATGCGGCTTAGCTCTGAAAATGGGTTTTCTGCCCAGAGGCTCAGGAGTGCCCTGGAGTCATGCCTTTTCCCAGTGGTTCATATGAGTCTGTGGGACTTTCTGTGAGCTTACAGTTTTGCACTAGTGAGCGGGTTGTGCCAACCAAGGTTCAGTCTCTCAGACTGCTCGTCATATGTGTCAACAAGCCCTATCACTACCCAAAAGTGAATTGGCACATACCTGCCAGAGATCCGCTCATAATTGTTACCCTGCTTGATTTAACACTGCCTGCAGTTATAGTTCATCATAACACAACTGTACCATCAACCAGTCAGAATGGCAGCTCAAAGACCAAGTGTGGAGTCAGCCAAAGGGGGTGGTGTGGTATGACTGCAAACCTGCTTTGCTGGACTCTCCCCGCTTCCCACGCCTCCCACACCTTCAGAGAGGGAAGGGCAGAGGGGAGATAACCCAGACAGGTCCCTTTGATTTCCCTTAGGTCTGAAGTCACTCTCCCGATAAGTAGATTTGGGTACATGCCCTGAAGAGACAATACTGCTGCAGCCATGGTATTTTGGGTCACATAATGCTGAGTTGCACAGTTTTTGCTGTGCACACTTCTCCTGGTGGCTGCCAGAAGAGAAAATAAAGCAGCTGCTCTGGACATTGCTTCTGCACCAGGCCACTCAGGCATCCTCATTGCTGAACGCACACCATGCTAGGAAAGCACTACTGAACCATTTAGAGTTAATATTTTTGAATGAGTTACTATGAATAACAACTTATTTTTACTGAATAAATTTTTTAAAAGCCAAATTAAAGGCATGTGTCTGATTTAAAGAACAAAACCCCACAAAACCTGAAAAGCATCTTTGTGAGGTCTGTTTAAATGTTGGAGGCAATTCTGAGGCAAGCATCTAAATTTAGTCAAGTGATTCAGGAGTTACATTAGCCTATATGATACCAGCACTAACTTGTCTGGCAGACAACCCAAGCTGCGGAGCCAGATTGTGAGCTGCTAGAAGGAAGACTTACTTGTCTCAGGGAAAGCAATATTGCTTTGATTCTTTTACATGTACACTATACAACTAACCAACATGGAGAAAGAATCCAGCAAATAACTAATACCAAATGCTTTTAATGTCTGACTCACTGACACCCAAGTATTTTAAATACTCCACAAACATGAGTGGTTTTAGTTGCAAACTCCGTGTAAGGCAAGTAGGATTCTTGTACAAATAAGTACTATGTACCACAGCAAAATTAAGAGACTTGCCCAGCAATTCTGAATGAGTGAATGTATGTTCTTTGAAACAGTGGGAGAGTAAAACTTAAGCTTCTTAGAAGTTAAGTTAAAAAACTCTCCAGAAAGGCTTAGTCACAGTGGAAAGTTCCTAAATGACAATTCATTTATGTCTTGCTTATGACCTATTCTTCCCCCTTATAAAGGAGTATCTTGTGTGGAGTTGTAGCCTGCTGAATAGCTCTTGCTGATCAACAAAACACTCCTGAAATTTGCAAGGCTTTTTGAAATCTTTCTCTGTTCATCTCAACTGTAACAAGATTTTTCAGCCTTTCTGAGACACTGGAAGTCTCAGCACAAATGTCAGGTCTAGCCCTGAATCAACAAGTCCTTTCAAAAGCAGGCAGAAAAGATTTTTCTTGTCACAACACTAATCTATTGGCTGAGACAGATCAGGAGTATGGTTGCAGCAGTCCTTCTTCTGGCATTTCTGTAAAGGTGTGGGTGATGCTGAAAGGACCTGGACGTGCGGCAAAGCTGTCTCCCAGGCCCTGGAGTGACTTAAGTGCAGAGTGGGCTTTGTGGCAGGCTGCTGTGCCCACTGTTATACCAACTCGGATATCTCTGAGACGAGCCATAAGCATTTCTGATTCCAGGACACTTTATCCAAACCCTAGGTACCTTACCCTATTACATTATTAATTTGTGTCCCAGCTTTGGACACCTTCACACACCAGAAACTACACTATTTTGTAATTGCTTTATTAAAAGTGTAGATGAAAATCAGTTAGAGCTGCACTACTGGCAGCAAATGAATTTCACTTAGAAGCTATTACAGTTACCAACCCCAAATTATCCTCATCCCAGCTGGAGTGGTGCCTCAGTCAGCAAGTCACCTTTTAAAATGTTCTTTGTGTGAATAAGGAAAAAAAGAATATAATTGGCCTTTGTAAGTAATTTTTATTGGTGCATTTCCAGTGGATCTTTTTGCTTAACATTATGACAGAGTAACTCAGAAGCTCTGTGTAAATCAAAATAACCACTTGGATTAACATCACTGCCATGGAAAATGGAGATAAAGCCTCAGGGTAGAGATTCAACCCTTGGGTTATGCAGAATCTGATACAAACACTAAAATAAGATGGTGTCTTTCCAAAAATGTTGACAGGCTTTCAACTTGGACTAAGGCAGCTGTGGCCACATCTCTGGTGTGGGATTCCGGATGCCTTGGCCCAGAAGAGCACTGGTGAGTGCTGTGAGATGCCCAAGCACATGAACAGGAGTCCAGAAACACCTCATACTCCTCACTCTGCCAGGATGTTTTCCCCGTTGCTCCAGGGCTACCTTTTCTTGTTGTTCTTCATGCACAGGTAGAGTTATCCAGAGGATGGACAATCTCTGTTCTGGACTGGTCATGGGGGTTCTTGTATAGTGAAGGACATTTGAGTCTGAGGATGCTAAGAAACGCCGTCTTCAGCCACCAGCAGGGAAGAAGGCAGCTCCCTTCCTCCCTCTTCCGCATGGGTACGGTGAGGCATAGATCTCAGTTCCCTATGGTGCTCACCAGTGTTAGTTGCAGAAAATGTGAAGGGTCTTAAATTTCCCCTGAGTGCTCAGGATACTCAGTACTTTAGGAGCTGTTAGAAACGTGAGGGTTCGGTTGCGAATACAAGACTTTTCAGGCACATGCTCCTTCTTTGCTTTCAGAGATGAGAGTAGTTTAGAGAGTAAGAAGTGTGAAAGGGAGGAGGTTGCAGTTTAGGAACAGGTACAGGAAACACCACATCATCCTTTTTACTACTTGCATGACTTCAATGGTAAAGCACCTCATTCACAGAATAGGACAGTTGTAGAAGGAACTAAAAAGGGCCCAAAAGGCCCAGTAGCTTGCATTTAACTGAGCAACCAGCTGATCAGTTTGCTTCCTTTGGAATGAACCAGGTATTCCTGGCAATTCTCTCCACACTCAGGGTGTAACAGACCATCAGTGGCTCTGTTGTGTGCAGCAGTGATAGGAGAAAGGCTTGTGATATGGAAGTGGATCTGAGCTGTCCAAGAAATATCACCCTTCAGGGAAATTTAGTGTGTAAGACTCTAAACAAATATAGACAAGATTTGGGAGAAGATTTCCATTTCAATGGAATGTGATAATTTCAGTATAATTTTATTCCTTTTTAAAATGTGTTATGTTCTGTGCAGTTGCTCCTTGTGGTTTTCAGTTTAGATCAGCTCTTACAGTGAGCTTAATCTCAAAATGATGGCATTATGTGACCGATGGCTACTAATTTCCATATCTAATTATTCAGTTTGCAGCTAAATAAATGGGCTTTCTTTCTCCATAAACTTATCATATAAATTTCATAATAATCAGTATTAATGGCCTGTCTGATCTCTGGAGCCCTTTTATCTACGGCAGTTAAGATAGACCAACTTCTGGCACGCCAGAGAGCCATGTAGCTAACATCTAATTTGTCTGCTTTTGACTTCTCAGCCCAACTGTGTGTTTACAGTTTTGAGAGGACACACTCTTTGTAATGATCTCAAAGCCATCCTTGTAACTTCCTAGCAACCCATTTTAAATACTCCACCACTGTACTCCCATGTTTTCCTGCTATCACTTAGCTTAATGCGACATTTTAAAACCATAGTTTGCTTATGTACTAATCTGTTTTCGTGGAATGCTATTTTGCAAAACACCAAAGCCACGTGTTTGGCAAGAATCTGAAACTGTGATGCTTATTCAGGTACTTAAACTTCAGGTATTTGTATTTGTCTTAACATTCAGGGCTTTCGATACTTTGTCAGCAATTCTTCTTTCCATATAATGAATCCAACGAGCATAGAGAGCAGCCACTGACCTTACTCTTATTAAAGACCTGTTTTAAAGGCATTACCTGCATTCTTCTGTCACCTGTGGTAGGGCTGCATGTTACCCTGCCTGAATATTGGTATTAGGAGGAGAGAACAGGAGATGTTGGGTACTTTCAGCTCCTTTTCATCCTCTCACCTATCCCAAAACTTCTCTGACTTTGAGGAAGGAGGAGCAGATGTCTATCTTCTGTAGCACTTGTGAATGGCTGCTTTCCTCCAAGCTGCAGAATACCAGGTCAGGTAGACGATGTGAGGAGGGTTTGCGCTGCAGAGTATAAATTGCAAGTGTTGGAACTCCTCCCTTTATGCAAAGATGGCCATGAATCAAAATCATAAGAGTAACATGGGTTTCACCCCAATTTAATTTGCATGCACCTCTTCTGGCTTCCACAAGATTCTATTCTCCTGAATAATGTTTGCTATCATTGGAAAGGGGTTACTGCTGGAACGAGCTTTGTCTCTTGAAAAACCCACACATTTCGAGCATGAGAGTTAGGGGTTTTTTGTTTTTTTCCCAGAATTAGTGGATAAGTTACCAGTGGCAGAAGATTTTACAGAATTCTCATTTTTCTTACAACAGAGAGAGGCACTATCAGATCTCTCCTCCCACATCAGGACCATTCCTTGAGCACATGAAGGCCTTGACCAGTAACAGCTCGTGCTAACACTCCCCAAGATGTCAGATTAAGGACGGAGTCTCCCTAGACTTCCTTTGTTGACTCCTGGAGCAAGATAGACACCTTTAGAACGTGCATCAGACCTTAGGTGGACTGACTGCTATGTGGACATAAGGTTTACTGCTTATCTTTCTGATCGACTCAAACACTTGCCTGCAGCTAGGTGAGATTAATCCAGACCTAAAACATCATTCAGTTACAAACCATGAAAACTCAGCCCACACCTCGAACTCAAACTGGGATCTTTCAGCCCTTGTCCTGGCAGTAGAGACTGTCAAATCATTCTTCAGCTTCCCCTGTGCATGGGTGGTTTCAGTCTTTGGTGAGACCAGTATAAATCCACTGACTCTACTGGCTAAATAAGGTTGCAGAATCATAGTTCTCTCTATATATTAGTTATATATAGTATAAGTGATAGAAAAGTAATAGTAATCCTTTAGGTGATACACAAGACAAAGAAGAACCCAATTCATTTCTCTCCTACTCCTGTTTTGCAGTTTTGCAGGGGTGCATAAAAGTAACATGTGTTTTCTTTTGTAATGAAATGAAGTGTTCATGATGAAATGAAGTGTTCGTGATACAGAAGACACAAAGGGACAGGTCTGTACCCCAAAGCGGTAGCAGTCTTACCAAAGTTTCATAACGGAGTTGCCCTTTGTTAGTCCAGTAGAAAATAATTCTTTTCAGCACACTTCTGCTTAACTTTCTGAGGCTGGCTGAGTTGTATTTTATTTGCAATCACATCTGAGAACACGCATACAATTAAATGATAGGGAATGAAATAAAGTTTGTTTATCTCCTTCTGTGATGTGTGAATATTTATATGAAAGTCTTCCAGTTCAGTGCTCAGTATATTTCCACAATCTGCACATCTGTATTTGAAGGAGTAACTGGAATGATGACATCCTGTTGTACCTAAAATAGACTGGACTACCAAGGGTAGGTGTCACGAAAAGACATTTAGTAAAAACTATTCTCTCCTCCACAGCCTTGTTCCCTGCCGTGTCCTTCATGCCAGTTATTGATCAGATCTTCACTCGATGCAAAAAGCCTCTCTTTGAGCCAGTGCTTTAAATGTAATAATAAAGTAGGTCATTGATTAGCTGGAAGTATGACAGACAGCTCCTCCAGTCAGGTCCTGACGTACTGTAAATCTTGAGGGAGGAGAGCAAGCGATGAATCAGTGATGTGAAAAGAAATAAAGCCCACAGGTTTTAGTCTTTTGGGACGACTTCTCTCGGCAACATTGTTAGTAGCATTACCCTCAGCAAATCGACAGCTATGCTAATTTACAAGAGAAGCTTTTTGTATTTTCAAAAAAAGAAAAAGAAGAAACAAATGTTTAAGATGAAATTCACTTACCCAACTGAAATACCTAGAGAATTTTTTACTTTGCAGGCAACTAACTTATGTGGGCTACTCCTACTCAATGTTCTCTACATTTAGATATAATATATATAATTAAGCACTGTATAATTATGTTGTTTCACATGCATTGGTTTCTACTGCACTGTCTTCTGGCAGCACTTCCTTAAGAGTCCTTATCCCCAGGTCCACTCCATGGCTGCTCTCTCCAACCTATCTTGGAAGCAAAGCAGCTGTCAGCAGGAGACCATGTGCTTCATCACGGTTTGGGGAAGCTGCAGGGTCTCTCAGCTCCAGCAGCGCTGTGCAGGACATTCCTGTAGGCAGTTCTGCCATCCTTCCACGTCATCGTCCCAGTCTACCCATTGCCCACACGCAGCACAAACATCCCCCCATTCTGTTTTCCCATGCTCTTGCACTTTCTGTGCAAAAAACTGCAGCACACACAAGCCTTTCATTAACTGGTTTGCACCATTAGTAACGTCTAAGGAAGAATCGTGCTGATACCACAGAGCAATTCCATGTCAGACTCTCACTGGGAAAAGACCAAAGACATGGCTTTGACTGAGTCAGAGCCTTATCTCAACCATGCCGAGTAGCCAGTATTCCCTCTTCCCCTGCCCCTGCTGGATTTTTTTTTTCTCCAAAAAAAATTGCTCATCGTGTGCCATGACTGGAGTTGCTAGATGTCAAATCTGCTCATCAATCAGTTCAGAGAGCAGAACAATGTTGGCTCAGCACTATACACTGTGACACCCAGCAGCTTTTACATGCTCATGTTTAACACGTTTTTTTCCTAAGCATGTATAACCTGCAATTTCTACTGCTGCCTCCACACTGCCTCCCACTTTCCCGCTCAGTAATAGCTAACCTAGCCACCTGTATAAATTTGTTTTCAGACACTAGCATTGCCCACAGTGAGTCTACATAAACATACTGGTGTGCAAAAAGAGAAAATTACAAAACTGGCATTTATTTAGCTAATTTTTATTTATAGCTATGCTCTATGGACCTCGTCATCACCCACACATCTCTGGTGTTTCTGTCTCTCATGCCCATGTCCCTGGTGCCCTGTCAATGGTAGCCCTCCACTCTTTCTGCCCGTAGCTGCAGTAGCCTGAGCTAAGCAGTGGCTACTTCCATAGGTTTAAGAGGGGAAATTACGCATGTGAATCAACTCGGGGAGCATTGACTAGTTTTGAGTCAAAGCTAAGACCTTTTTTTAATCAGAATTACACAAATTTATGTATATGCATATAGTCTACAAATATACATATACACCTGTAAAATACTGTCAGACTCCCCACTGCCTTACATTTTATATAGTCATTATATTAGTGCAAAAAAACCTTGAAGTGCTATTAAATATTGCCAAAGTATAAGGGTCACTGTCAATGAACAGGCTTAGTTTGATTCTGTCATGCTTTATTTTTACTTTTAGAAATTTTATTTGACTTTTTATCAAACAAGTAGGAAAATTAAAGAGTTCTGAAAAATAACAATTTGCATGTGTGTTTAAACAGCTATTTTACATTACAGATTAACTAATGAAAAACTTTAGCCCAGTCTTTTTCTCCAGAGCTTCTTTCATACCTTCATTTTGCTCTTTCATTCATTCTCTCTTCCACTTTCTTTCTTTTTTTATTTGGAACATGAACACTTCTACCTGATCTTGATATCCAATTTATCAAATGTAGCAGTAGGTCGCCATGGCAGAGCTGAATATTTGATACTATCAGCAACTCTTAGCTAGCGATTACCTAAATGCTACAGGCATGAAAATGATGCTCTAAATTACATTAAATGAAGCAGCATACTGGAAAATGACCAAGATTACTCAGCAGTTTCGTCCTAGGAAATTTGCCTGTTGCCACAATAGAAAAAGCCTTTACTAGCCCCTTTCCAGCAAGGACACAGAACACAAGGTACAGAATGACAGCGTATTTCCCTAGTTCAATTCCACTACTGTCCATTTAAACAGAGAGTGATATCATAAGTGCATTTAAGAATTACTTAAATCAGAAAATCAGCACTAGGTACAATACTACAGGGGCTATGCAGAATTTTGAGAATAAGTGTCCTAAACTCTGAGTAAGCCCTTTTGAAGACTTGTGATGTTACCCCATTACCCAGTTGT
>NW_010167714.1:0-15598 GCF_000695765.1 Mesitornis unicolor | reverse complement strand
CCTACACGAGGTCTCAAGGGGTCTGAGGTACCTAAATGTTTTTTCAGATACCTCTTCAATGGCTGTGTAGCTGAACTGAGGAGCAGCCCCAACCCCAAGATACACCAAAGCCCTGGACATGGACCCACCCCCCTCTTTCTTCCTAAATGGGAGCGAGCAGGAACTGCCTCAGCGCTCAGGAGCCTCCAGCTTCCATTGCCCAGGCAGTGAGATGCTGAGTAGGGACAGTGACTCTTTCAAACTGCAGAGGAATTTGCTTTTAAATACATCTGAAAGCATTTGAGGGAGGAAAGGAGGTAAATACATTTGTGGTTTTCCTTCTTACAGACCTGAGTTACTCACAAAGTCTCTATTGCTGTAGGTCTGATTGGAAGATTTTAGGTATGAGACTGTGAACGTCAGTGTTGTGTTTCTTCTGGGAGAACTTACAGTGAAAGGATAAGGAAATTCTGTGCATCTCCTCCAGGCTCTGATGGCCTCTGTTGGAAGAGCGAGCTTCCTCAAAGGTAGCTTAAGAATTATTTTCATTATGTCATCTGCTGCAGCCCCATATTAAAGAATCCTTGTTGTGAACCTGTTGTATGGTTACCAAGGTAGATTTCCCCTAATTATAGCAAGTTCAGAAATAAACTCCCCCAAAATTACAGAAACGGTGGAATTCAGTAGCTGATAGAAAACATAAGGAAAGTGGGAATTTGCACCACTTTTGAAAATAAAAACAAGTGTTCATCAACCCACTGTAATTGTAGGGAATGCTGAAGAAAGAGCAATATATAAGAAGACAGTGTTGCTTCCAGCAACGTTTGAAAATGAGTTCATGAAAATAGACACTACTTTACATTTTTGTGTAAAATACAGCTTAAAATATACAAAGCATATTGAATATTGACTTTACAAGTACAGACTACATGCTGAGAATACATTCTAAAAAGATAAGTATGTGTATGAATTGGCAGCCCTGATTGCCCAGTGAGTAAACAGCAGAAATATATGGTAAATGTGGCTTTGAGTTTGTCCTTGTGGTTGCACTTAAAGACTGTAAGCTCAAATTAAGCATTAAGGTACCTCTGACACTCACAAAACACTTTGCCCTTAGTGCTTCTTGGAAATCCTTCAAGGGGCTTACGCTCTTTTGCAAGGTGTGCCTAAGGTTACCTATCTTAACCACATTAGTTTACTCCTTATTTCAACAGGATTCACAAAATTGATGTTTCCTCATCCAGCCAAAGGGTAGACAAGTGGACAATCCAGTAGACAAGTTCCAACTGTGGTTAATGCTTTACAAAAATAAGCAGAGGCAGCAGCACTGGCAAATGTACTCTCCTTTACTCAGTGTATAAGAGTTAATATATAATTCAGGGAACTAAAATAACCACAAGTTTTTACTAAGACTACCAGCTCATAGCAATAGCAAATGAGGGACAATATTAATTGCCTGAAATACTAAGTAAGTGATAGACAACTTACCTGGGAAAGAAATTAGTTAGTAAACCAAATCATAATAGTTATGAGTAAATCCAGGAAACATCTCCCTGCCCTTGAGAATAACGAGAGAACAAATTCAGAATGCATTTGCCAAGCTATTGGGAGACCAGGAAACAAGAGTCTGCAGCCTAAAATAAGAGGTTAAGCCATTTCTGTTTACACAGATTTTTAACTTATCTGTGCCTCTGTTTTGTAACTAGATTTGGTGATGTGAATCTGGCTGCATCTGTGTGGCATCACCGTAATAAGTGGGATACAAATGGATGACTAATTGTGGCAGTGGATTTGGTTTCCAGACTAGGGGTACGAAGTGGTAACTTGGCCAAATAGCTGTGCATGTATATGCCCATTAGCAATTCTGGTGCTTTCACTAGAGTGTAAGTTCATCCATATTACTAGTGAAATTTTCTTTATCTTTAGCAAAACTAAAGAAAAAGTAAATATTAGAGCTCTCAAAATTAATATAAGGAGCACTGAAAAATGCATTTCCTATGTAGCTGTACAGATTGGGGTACACTGGGTAATTCTATGTTGTGTGTGGAATGACAGGCTGGAAGAAAATGAAATCTGTTTCAGAGGAAAAGGAAATACAGAGTAAACAGTTTAACTTTTCCATGAAAATTAAGAAAAGCAGAAGAGGAGAAGGCAGGAATAGTTTCAGCCTTACAAATGCTTATCTACTTTGTGCTCAGAATCTTTCAATAAGATGCCACAATTAAAAAGCCCTTCAGAACAAAATTGACGCTATTTTGTTTATTACACAGTTGATGACGTCAGCTAAATAACTTCATTTGTCACAGCATCTTATTACCCACTTGAAATTTTGAGTGATGGAAACAATTAAAATTGGAGGAGAGAAAAAGAAACTCCTTGTTTTTCAATCAAGTAATCAGAAATCCACCTGAAAAATAAATGTTGCTCAGTTGTTTGCCAGTGTAATGCAACTATAGAAATGATTTTATTTGTAACCTGAGGCTCTCCTAACAGCTCTTCATATTTCTGTTAGTTTTTCTTAATGAAAATACAAAAATAGAGGGATTTTTTTTTTTAACCTCACATGTTGAGCTAAGAATGCCTACAATATTTTAGGAAAGTTGGGGCTGTCATTAATGTCATCTAGACAAAAAGCAGGAGGATGGCATTATTTTGTTACTGTGAAATGTTTCTAAATGTGCCTTACGGGTTCATATAACTGTAGGATGGTATGTCTGCTGATGACTCATGCTGACTCATCCACCGAGCCAGAATTTACTGAGCCGCCTTCTATGCCCACACACAGTGATATGATTTCCAGTCTGAGTGAATTCTTTAAAATTTAATTTAGTAGGCTTTAACTACAAGAGACAGATACACTTCTTCAATGGCTGCCTTAATTTGTATTTATGTCTTATTAAATGTGTGTTCAGATTATGTTTTCCAGAATCCTTTGAAATAAATTTTTTAAATAATGTGGATAAGTGCAACTGTACTTTCCAAATACAAAGGTCTGTCTGAAAACATTGCAGGTGTATAGAAGCAGTGATAATTTACTGATGCTATGGACCTAAAGGCCTAATATGTATTCACTGCCTTTTAGCTATGGCTTTAGCAGCAGTGCATGTGGGCCTCAACTGTGGTAAATCCCTAGGCTCAGGCAATGAATAATTAATAAAACGACAAATTG
This sequence comes from Mesitornis unicolor, assembly GCF_000695765.1. Taxonomy (NCBI): domain Eukaryota; kingdom Metazoa; phylum Chordata; class Aves; order Mesitornithiformes; family Mesitornithidae; genus Mesitornis; species Mesitornis unicolor. The sequence goes on along the minus strand of NW_010167714.1, from coordinate 12,450 downwards.
ACCTGATTCTGTTTTTATTTTTAAGACTGAAAATCATATATTGCCCTACTGAAGTCTACAGAATTAAATGGTATAAAACTAAGTGTGAAAGCAATTATATGAATACTACCACAGATATCTTCAGACTGATTTTGCTTTTTCTGAAATAAATAGGATCTTTATGGCAGGCTTTAATGGGAACATGAATTAGTCCAATTATTTGTCTCTCTCTTAGTTCTGGTCAAAATCTAATGTGATGTCACAGCCTGAAAAGTAATTCTTGTTACAGCACAAGCTGCAGTGACTGAAGAGATGAATCCCAGCGAGATTCTCTCTTGGAACTAAAGAAATGCTTCTCTTCAATCTTATACTCTTTGACACAGACTCATACATTTGTTATATCAGGATTTATGATAGTCTCATCCTCACTCCAGGATTCTTTCCCCTCCACACAAAGACTAAGGGAGAGAAAAAAATATTTTGCTTGGACTACTCCTGCATGATTCACTTTTTAAACTTTCCTGACAAACAACTAATTCAAGCAATAGAAAATGAGATGCATGTATCTTTCCCCCCAAAGAAACACGATCAAATGCTTTAGTAAATTGATCAAGATCTCTAGACTTTTCTCCACCTTTCCAATATTCTGAAAAAACAGGTGATGTCCCCGAGCCACATACCCTTCCTTCTTTCTCTAGGAATTTATGTCATTTCTCAAAACTATGTCAGCTTTGACAGTGTTTTGGGGCTGTGTGCTTCACTTCTCTTGCTCCTGCAGTCAGTCAGGCATGATTCCTAATCTGCATGAGTTTGTCTGTGATTCTGTCTTCTCAACTCTGGGATTCACTAAATTGCTCTGTCCTCTAAATCTGAAAGTGCTGGATGAGTGGACACTTCATCCCCTGTGGTTTCTGCCTCACTGACTTCTTTGTATTTTGGCTATACAGTCCTTTGTTTTGCTTTTGGAAAACAAAAATCTCAGACTTTAAGTCTTTAGTCACACCTTTCTGCCCTCTTCATTGTTCATACAGGGCTTTCTTGTAGTTTGGTCACTAGAATTCAGAAGCTGTTGGTTTTGTGGTCTGAGTTAAATGTGCTTGAAAATAGAGTATAATTTCTTCTTTTTGTTACTTCAACCCTCAGTGGTCATTAAGATTCTGTATGTAATGGGGCATGATACAAGGAGAACCATACGGCTGTATGACCAGGTTTGAAGAGAAGCTGAAATATGTCTTTCTACCTCAGCCCCCATACGTTCTGCCTATTAACAGTCCTTCTCTTGCTGCTGCACTGCCAGTCACAGTCTACATTTTATCTGAGACCATCCAGGATTTCTATCAAAAAGGCATGCACGAGGGACTCCACTCTGCCAAACTCCTGTCAGATGCTCTGTAGTAGAAATGCCCACTTTTGGGTTGCTACACCTTTCTCTGTGACAGGAGAGGGCCAGATACTGCAGCCCATCCTTTGCTGCAGGACATGGCAATTTCCTGAAAGTGCCGTAATTACTGAATGTGCACAACAGGTTGCTTGCAGCAAGTTTCCCATGCTGAAGAGATGAGCGCCCAAGAAATACAGCAGCTGAGAGTAGATTAGTATTGCCAAGTAATTCAGACAACTCACTGTTGATTCTTTCTAAGTGGCACCACAGACCTGTGAGGAGAAAAGAATGATTACTGGATTAATTGTTCTGACAGTAGCTCACTTCTAAAAGCCCTCTTTCTCAAGGGGCTCCGGTCTTTCCTGTGTTTTATTGCCAGACAGGGAAAGGGCCTCTGGAAGGAATGGTGGTAAGAAGCAGGCTACTTCCACTGTCAGAGCAAGTCATCTTGCCTACAGCCTATTCCAGAGGGCCACAGACTGAATAAATGAACCTGGAAGTCATAGTCACTGGAGACTGAATGCCCCTGCTCTTTTTGATGTCTATGCAAATACTGCATCTTCCTTTCTTTTACTCCTGATATGCAAAAACTGTAATGATAATGTAATAGTGACGTGTTAGTAATTGAAAAAGGTAACACTTTCTTTTCAAGGAGTGAAAATTTCCAAGCCCCATCTAGCAATGCAAATAAGCAGTTTATGGTGTTTCAGCTAGCACTGGCCTATCTTAGATAAACACATAAGATTGCAAAGCCTGTATCCAAAGGTCTCTCTCTAGCTGAATAAACTGGCACTGAGGTTTTCTGTATCTCTATAGCTTATACACTGCTGGCATCCAGTTTTAAGTATCCTACTGTGATATGGCACTGCCAGCAGTGTGTTTGGCAGTGTTGACTATATACTTACCTTTGAACTTATTACACTTCAGCTGCGGAGCCTCTCTGAATTCTTTTTTCCCAAACACTTTATGAAAAAGCTGGGCTTGTTATCATTGAAGAGCTTTGCACATCAGTGCTCTCAGGTGTCTGTTGCTGTTCTTTCTTTTCCAGCTTTTAGAATTTTGCTGTTCTTATATCCTTTTGCAATGGAATGTAATATTTACATTTCATGAATCTTTTTCTAGATGCAAGATATTCCATTGGCTTATTTTGGCAGTCGCACACCCTGCAGTTCCCTGCAGCACTTTCGCTTGACTGTCTTGGAGCTCCAAATGTTCTTCTGCCTCATCCCTTCTTCTCTGCGATACGTTGCATCCTTGGTAGTGCTAGACCACTGTGTAACCTCCAAAAGATTTAATCTTAGTTGGGCACCTGCAACTGTGCAATCTCATGTGTTCAATAAATGCCCCACTGGAAAGACTTCTCCCCATAGTGTAACGATGACTCTTGCTATTTGTTAAAAAATGCCTTGGTTTCTCAAATTTCTCCCAGACTGTAAGTATCCTAAAGGTATGTGTGCAGACTCATTCCTTTGGACTTGATGGTTCTTCAGAAATAACGTCCCTTGCGCTTGTCACAGTTACATTAAATCACTGTTATTATCAGGCAAACTTAAATAAGGAAAAAAAGATTGTACTAGCAAAGCAAAGGTTAAGTTTCTGATTACAAAATGGAAAAAAACTTAAACACACAAAAAGCATAGAAACAAGAAAATTCAATTTTAATGAGTACCTTGTTCTGGCAGTCACTCACAGCTTGCGTTTGGGAGTCAAGGTTTTTGCCTGCCTCTGCCCAAAGTCTGAGGGGCTTCCCTGCTGTGAGGGAGGGAAAACCTCAGAATGTTTCTTTGGACCAACTCCCTTCCTTTGCTTCCTTCTATTTAGAGAAAATTCTAATGTATTGTAGAGTTCATCAACCTGAGCGATCTACATGAATGCAAATGAAATCTGTTTACACTTGTCTCCACCTGAATAATCTCTGATTCGCAGTGATCCTTTGATGCTGATTTCCAAACAGATTTACCTTCCTGCTTAGAAAGTCAGTTGAATTATAATTTGATTTGGGTCTCCATGTCCCAGACAACATAACTTATATTATGAACCTTTTTTTAATGGCTTTTTAAGATCTTATAAATTACATAAAATGAAACTATCAACTGTACATCAGACCTTAACCTTGCAGCTTGTGAGAAACTGATTAATTTATTCATAGGGTTCACACATGAGATGTCACTAACGGTGATGATCAGTTTGGAGCATTTTCTCAAATAATTTTCCTTCCTTTTACTTCCTTACTTTATCACATCAGAGGCTTTACAACTATCATAGTAACTTCCAACTCTAATTCCCTTAGCCATAGTTAATTATAGATATCCCAGCAGTTTCTCTGAGTTATTTATTCCAGCATTTCTTGATAGTGAGCAGGCTAATCAGAGGTCTTCTGGGGGCCCTTTCACTTTCTGAAATACTGCTTTTAAAATGTCAAGTCCTATCACCAAGACTTCGTTGGTTTTGTTTCATTTTTGTACTGTAGAGTGTAAAATTCATGAAACTCCTCATTTCTTCAGAGCTGAATATTTACATTTAAAATTCAAGGTCCTCTTGTCACTAGCTTTAGATTAGCTTTGAAATTAGAAAATATTTTCTAATAATTTGAAATACACTTAGTTGGGTAACAGGGAGTCTGTTAAAAAGGTATGCTTTACACATTTCACTGACTTAGTAGTCCTCCTGTTGGCAAAAAAAGACCTTTGTAACACACTTATTTTAACTGGCAGTCCTTTGGTGGAGTATGGGAATAGAGTTCGTAACACTCATTATGCAGAGAGCCACATGCCTATTCTTAATTTATATTTTCTCTTTGATAAATCCAACTACTAATTTATTTTTTTGTCTTTCAAAAACACCACTAGATTTTATTTTTTTTTTGAGGGGGATCAGTCCTCTACTGCTTACCTGGCTTGCCTTCTTACCAAGACTCATGGTGCTCTGGCTTGAGAAGAGCTGAACCCCAAGGCTCACTTCCTTTTGCTGAAATGGGAGGGAGTCAGAGCACTCAGTACCTTGAAGGAAGCACACAGCACACTTAATGTTGACGCTGTTATTGTGGTTGGCATATTATGATCATCTTATTTTCTCTTTGATACTGATGTACAGTAAAGTGTGAACATTATCTTTAAGCTGCAATCTGATCTTACTGAGCTTTAAGTGCAGCAAAGGGCAGTGGATTTTCTCTTCAGCAACAACACGAACAGCAGGAGCTCTGGAAACTGTAGTGGCAACAGCAGCTTCTGTTGTGACAGTTCTCTCGTAGGTCACCATGGTGAGAATGTATCTGAGTGGGTGGTGTTTTTTTTTCTGCCCAGACACTAATATAATTTCTAGAAGCCAGAAGAATAAATTCTATAAATTAATGCCCTTGTCATGAATAATCTCCATGTGGCTATGCTAGTAAGAAATACATAGATTTTCTTTTTTTAGGAATGAATTAATAACTAGACAAAGAAGGATTTAACAGTGCTTTCAAAACTAAATACAACATATTTACCCTAAAACAGTTCTTCTCTCTGTTAGTATATAATTGAAAAAAACCCTTAATAAATAACAACATAGAACCTGGCCTACATTCTGCTTTGCTATTCTTTGTGAACATTCATTACATGCTTGTATGTCTTAACATTGAAAATGTTAATTTTTGAACTGTGGATACTGCAAAACAATGCAAGGACATACCTGGATTTAGCATTGCAGAAGGCTAAGCTTTTTGCTTAGAGCTCAAAACTGAGACGGCCACAATGTGACAAAGAGGCTGACATGAGCCATTTTGATGGTCACAGATAGCACCTATCAAACCACCTTACAGGAACACAGAAAAGGAAGACTTAACTCTTTTTTTGTAATAACTTAGCAAGGGGCTCCATTCGGAGCCAGCGTTATTCCTCTTGCCAATCACGCTTGGTAGCTTTACCTCCCAGCAGCCTGATGATCTTACCGGATGGGTTTGCTATTGGTGACACTCTTTAACTGAGTCACCACCAAGTGTTGCCATTAGCAAGTTCACAACCAGTCATGTCTGCAGCTCCAGCCTGCTGGGCCACTTCTTCTGGGGTTTTGCACCACTGTGATGGATACTGGGGAGCACTGCTTACACATTACAAGATTTTAGAGTAACAAAGGCCCTTCCCTTGGCTGTGGTCTTACTTTTCTTGGTTGGTTTGATTTCTTGCCACCTTTCCTTTCTATTTAGACTGGTATTCATCCATTTCATGCAGCCATAAAGTACTCAATAGCCCCTGCTGCAGTTCAGTTCTTTAGGAAAAGGTTCGGTGACCTACTGGACTTGCAATAAATTTCTGTCAGAAGTCTACATTTCCCCCCTTAGTCTTTTAAAAAAATAAATTTAAAATCTTGCCAAGAGCAGTTTTGCTCCTCGTTAATGCTTCAAGTGTGCGTTAGGGCAACCCTTCACGCTGTGCACAGTTCGGTTGCTCGTGTTTTTCCCCTCAGAAGGATGATGAGTCACATCCATTCCAGTTTAACAGCTGGGCTGATCTCCCAAGCTGTTGTTCTTCCTCAGCAGTGAGTAGAAAAAGAGATGAAAGTGAATGGAAATGTGGGAAAGTATTTTTAAAGTGTGACTGATTTTATGAAGCAACCTTTGCCACTCTCCCAGGCAATTACTTCTCATAGTTACAGTAAGGAAGGGTAAAATAGTATATTAACAGTAATGGAGATTCCATATAAATTAGGAAAAGATCACAAATATTAAGCAGAAAGCTGTTAACTTGTGTTAGATTACTATTGGAGACATCCTTAGGACAGAATCATAAGTGGGCAGGAAAAGGTAGCAATGGAATTGCATTGACAGTGATATATCTCGGGTAAAAGCTGCATATTTCAATTATAATCTCTTCAGATTTATTTTTTTTTCTTTTTGAATCTCATGCTTATTTTTGAATTTTTATTAGAATGGTCTGTACTATATAACATTGTACATATACAGCACTTGAAAGATGTTTGAAAATTGAGACCATTGTTACCAGAAGTCATGTATTTTATGGAGCCTACAAGCAAACTTGCAGGTCAAACTTGATTGACTTCTTCAATAACATAAGCTTAAAAGATAGGAACATAAATACCTTACAGTTGATTGTGCTTAAGCTTTTGAACTCTCTTAGAGCTTCTTAAGCTCTCTTATAATACTTCAGTCAAAAGGTAGAAAAAGTAATCTGAAGTCCAGACAGTCAATGAAGAACAAACCAGTTCTTCAGGCAGTAATAATGATGAAGACACATTAGGGATGACTGGTAAGAGTAGTCTAAGCAAAAATTGGTATTTTAACATCAAAGTAAAATGCTTAGCAAGATTTTTAGACTGCAAAAGGAGACATTTCAGCAAGAAGTTAACAAAACTAACACTTCCAGTCTATCTCCCATGCTAACTACAATTCTGCGTTGAGTTCTGAGCTTCCCTGTAGCACAGAGGAAAAGTGTGAACATATTCTCCCAAGTGGCTGGGTTACTAAGGCAAATCACTGCTCATCAACTAGGATGCTCTAGCAGCATATAGAAGCTTAAACTAACACATTCTACTTCAGCAGCTGGACTGGCTGGGAGCATGAAAACAGGCACTTATTACAGCTTGTCTGTGGAGTAGTAACTTATTAAGCCATGCTAAGTCACGGCTTAATTACAAACTGGCTTGACAGCTTGTGGCTGTATTTCCCTACCCAGTTTAACAACATGAACAAAGCTCAAGCGAAGGCAGCAGAAATAATCATGGCACACCAACCCGTTCAGATTGTTACACCTCAAAGCCAGCTCATGGTTGCCTGTGTGGAGCTCTGAATAAGTACTTCCGCACTGCCAACTAAGTGCCAGTGTGAAGGCACTTAACCTGTTGCCCAGCCATGCTTAAGATCGCATTTGTTATTCTGATGCTGAAACGGAACGGCATTTCCTATCATGCTGTGATAAACTAGACTATTCTGTCCTTCTTTGCCATCTTTTTGCAGGGATGAGCTGCTAGAGGAAATTTCTGATCTTAATCCCCCAAGGTCTTCCTTTTATACTCTTGAAGTTAACTGCATTCCTATTTCTCCATCAGTTTAATTGTGTATGGTTTCCTAGGCCTCCTTACCGTTGGTACTTTTGAGCACTGGGTCATTTAGAAATTTATGTCCCATCATCATCTTGTGTCAGTGTCATTAAGGAAAATATCCAGTAGATTTAAGACCAAATCTGATCCTGAGGGGGTGGGGTGGGAAGCAAAGAGAAGAGCTCTTACTCAGATACTTCACCACTGATCATGAGATTTTGCTTTATCCTCTATGGATAGTCCATCACCTCCATTAGTCTCTAGTACTGCCCAGCTAATTCCTGTCATCTCCTCCTTTATCTAGAAGCCAAATGATATTATCAAAGAAAGACTTTAGGTTAATCTGCTAAGGTCCACCTTTTGTAAACAAACACTATTCTTTCTCATTTCCTGCTAGACTTCCTTTAAAAAGCTTACTGTGAGACAAGTGATTTCATCTGACACTGTTTTCTGACTTCTGGAATGGGCATTATCTGTTCTTTCTGCCTAGAGGCTGTAGACTGTTTTATTTTCCTCTTATATGTAGCAATTTCCTTTCCCTCCTAGCTATTAGCCATCCTGCCCACTAACCCTATGTTCAACATAATCATCTTTACTAAAAATTTTGACAAAACATGCATTTAGTTTCGGAATCAGATGTAGACTATCTCTAATCCCTACTCCCTCCTCACTAGAAAGCAGCATCATTTCTTTCTTACAAAATTATGTCACAGCTGGATGACATCTCTACTGGTTTTCCAGATATCATACACAAGGTGTAAATTAACCTGATTTTCCACATAAATCCTCCCTTCATTCTCTCTACTGATGACTGAGATATTTCTTGAACCAGGCCTTTTTTCCCTGTTTTGTTATATGTTCTTTGCTTATAATTCTTACCTCTCTTGGTGCCATTTCTCTCCCACTTATGCCTTGAAGCCTCCACCTTTTTGCCTTGTGTGAGATACAGAACCCCAATGGAATTGGCAGTTTTGGTTTTCAGATACCTAAGGCTTCTTCGACATTCAAATTTCTACTTTCATTTTACAAGCTGATTTTATTGCTAGGTCCCTTCATTTATCACAGTTTGCCTTGTTGAAATGGAGAATGTTCTACTTTCTTTCACCCCTACCTTTCATCACACAATGCATGATCACCTACTTCAGAGTTATTACCTACAGGGCGTATTCTTGAACCACCCAAAAGCTTTACTTCTTACAGGTTCAGTGACAGTTTGGAGCAGGAATCAACTGAATACCACAGTCCATGATGTCTGGCCTCAGCTATGAGTAGCATGTATTCCCCAAACTACTAACTGGGAATTTGAAATCTCACTGACTGGTTCTTTGTATCTAGGTGGGACCATCTCTGTAATGATATGGAGTTTTCTGGCTACCTCTAAAACTTCTACCCACGGGTCTGTAATGATGACACAGCCCTCTCCTCTCGATACACTCTGTAACCATCATTTCCAAAAATAAATTGAAACTAAAATATGAGCTGTTTTATTCCCTATGTTTTATTTGAAGAACATTGCTTCCTTAACACAGCATGCTACTACCCATCTTTATTTTTACTTCTGTGTTTCCTCTACTGCAAATCCCCTCTAATCCATGTGTTCCATTCAGGAAGTTCATGAGTTTTCTTTATCACAAGGGGGGTGTCCTGAACTGTTCTGTGAAATTCCTTCTAGTTTTTTTTCCCCAAATGCTGGAAATGGTATATCCACTTTTCAGTTATTTCATTTTGACAACATTACTTAGTTTTTGCCTCTGTCTGTATCTGTGCCTTTTCTTTGCTACACATCCCACATTCTTCCTATTCCCCATTGCTGTATTAGCATTTAATCTACCTCTTGTTAAGCAAAACCAAGGCAGGCAAAATATTACATGAATCTTTCCAAATTTTCTCTACTCATTTCTTAATATGAAGATGACGTTATTATCTGCGGTGATTTCCTTCCTTTCTTCACAGATGGTGTAATCTGGAAGGGGTACACAGGGAAGTGGTGAAGAACCTAACTACTGTTGTTTAGTGAATTAATTTCCATGGGAAGTTACTCAGCTGAAAATGAAAGAGTTTCTTTGCTTTGCAGATAAAAAAGTATTCACGTACCATGAATATTCTCAGTGTATGAGAGTGCTTTCTTGTGAAACTAGAGCAGTCACCAATTGCGCTCAGACCAGTATAAAGGCCAGTTAAAACTCTAGATAAATACATGCTTCAGATAAAAAGCTATTTTTTTTCAAAAACAGAGGTAGAAGTTGAGATTATGATGTGAAAACACTGTCAGATGGAGTACCTTCCCAAAGTTATTGATATTTTGTCAAGAACTGTTTTACAGCTCAATCATTTGAACATGAAGCAAATTTAATTATTGAGAGTCATCAGCAGCTACTGCTGAAAGCACAGATCTGTCCACCAATAACAGAACATAAATGGGAATTTTACAAACTCTATGATGAGAACTCACTTTCATTCCTCTTAAGTGCAAATAAAGTTGTTTGCAAATTACCTTCATCCTGTACAGCTTCCCATTTATTGGTTAACATTTCTAGAATTCATATTTATTTTGATCACCACTAAGAATCAGATGGACATTGCATGTATTAAAAAAGGTGCACACTTTCAGGCATGCACACATTACCGTTGATCCAACACGCATGTATTCTCACAAACAAACATCCTGCTTCAGTAACCTCACACGAAGCTTAACTAGGACCAGCCACGAAAAGGCACAGAATCCCTAGATTAGCCATTAACTCCACATTGCCACACACAACGATTATTTCACCTACTTATTACTTCACCCACCACCCCTTCTGCCTGTCACTGTTCTGCTTGCCTCTTGCCACACACACCTCTTGAGCAATGCCAGCGTTTAGTTTTAGCTCACAGAAACCAGCCAGATATGCACATTTTCTAGTGATTGGGAATGTGCTGTTTACAACAGCTGGGTTAAGGACTCATGTGCATGGTGTAGAATTTTAGTTAATCCCTACCATTTAAGCAGGTCATGTTTGAGAAGCAATAGCGGATATGATTTAGTACATCAGAGATGACGTAGGGTAGTAGTTATTATTTTGGGAAGTCAATTCTGTAAAAGTTGTATGGGTAGTGAGGTGATTTGATAAGGAAGTATTTTAGTTTTAAACAGATTTGTTATAAAATTATATATGCAGTTAGAGCTAGAGGTGAAATGAAGAGGATGAGAACAGTGGTGAACACAGAAGCAAGGAGAAAGGCAGGGTCAGAAAGTTTGAATAACAGGTGAAAAACAAACTCGTGTTTTCCTTCAGTATTTCCGTACATTTTTGTTTTAGCAGCCACTGTGGGAAGAATGGCTGCTACAGTAAATCACATGGAAGAGTCAGTAGCAGCTGAGTATACCTTGGTCATACCGAGCAGAATTTTCTGACGCTACCTATGGTATCTCTCTGGCAAGCAGCCAAAAGGCAAAGTAGAGGGTGCAAACAGAGACCTGATAAAATGACACCCATTCTGAACCTGCTGAAATCTGTGCAAGATTTACTATTACTTTAAAGAGTGACAGGTTTTAGAAATACTCTTGATGAATCGCTTGAAATAAAAACTTATTTCAAAAGTTCAAAAGTATCTAGGCTAAATGAATTTTACATTCATCAACCTGAAAATATAGCAATTCTTAGGCAGGTTTGTCACCACTTTAATAATATATGAATTGTGTTTAAATGACGACAAGATAGAAGCCTGAGGAAAGACAAAAAAGTAATACCCCTAGCTGGATATATAAAAGTATCTTGAGTCCCAGATCATGTGGACGCTGCAAAGTTAACTGGGTTGATTGGCAGCTGGGCCTGGGCACTCAAATTAGCTTGTCTATGAGCAAGTTTTCTATGACAGAAAGCTAACCGCAGGCTCAGTGTTCCGGCCGTTTCTGAACTGGCTCACACGTGCCTGTGCTGAGGCAATCCAGGTTTCGTTCTCAATCAGCTCTTATCAACTGGTAGATAGCTATGGGAAGCAGCACTGTCATGCTGGAGTAACCTTTCCCATCTTCTTGTTGTGGAGTAGATGCACTTGAACCCACAGAAATCAAAGCTTCAGCTCTTAGAGCTGCAGTTGCAATGGTTACCTGAGCTCCAAATGCCTCCAGAGCTCTGTGGAAGGGTTTTCTAATGTGAATGGTGGTACTGATGGCATTAAAGCTAAAAGCTGCACAGTATTTTCTGTACTGTGGACATAACTCTGGAGAGCCTGGAAAAAATAATTCAATAGTGTGACTAGGAGAGAACGCCAACTCTAGAAGGGAAAGTTTTCTTTTTTTTTCAGGGCTATCTCTTTGCAAACACTCCAGAAAAGACAGATGGATAAATAAAAATGCTACACAAACTGTGTTTCAACCTATGATCTCAAGCCCTGCATATGACAAGTGTTCATTCAGAGTGATGTATAGTGCGGGCAGGAAACACCTCAATGTAAGGGGACAAGGCCATCAAGAGACTCTTGTGCAGGAATTTGTATGCCGTTCATAGGCATAGTACATTAAACTTTAGGCACCTGGGAGTGTAAGGCAAGGACGTCACTTCTATGCCACTCAGCTTATGAGGAAAGACTGCAGTGTCAAACTGAAGCCAGCAGAACTGCCATGAAGGGCTGCAGAGCGTGACAGGAGCTGGGTCCCTCTCCAGAGAGAAGAACCCCAGCTGGCTTCAGCCAGCTCGTTGGTTGAGATGGGAACAGCAAGGGCTTACGAGGCATCAGGCATATTTTCACGTTCCTTCCTGAATAAATATTTTTGTTTTGGGGCGAGAAAAAGAGTTGAAGGGTTAGCGAGCCCACACAGGGGGTTAATTATGGCCTCACACAGGGAGGCTCTCGCTGCAGCCGGAGGGGGCCAACGGCTGAGAGCAGTTGCCCATTCTTGCACTGGCTACGTCCTCAGATGCCGTTACTTTTCAAGCGGCGCGTTGTCAGCGGCCCTGGTGCGGTGGTCGGTTCCCTTCCCCCGGCGCCCCCGGGCCCGGTGGCAAAAATGGCCGCTCCGAGAAGCCTCCCTCGGGCATCCCGGAGGGGCCACCCCTGAGGTCCCGCTAGTG
>NW_010167713.1:8949-9327 GCF_000695765.1 Mesitornis unicolor | reverse complement strand
GATATGGTACCGGGAGCCCCTCGACCTGTGTGACCGAGTGTGTTCCTAGACCCCCTGGCCCTGCTGAGAGGTGTCCTCTGCCGCGGTCCCCGCGGGGCAGGACCGGTTTCGCATCGCACCTCGGCGAGGCGTACTACGCGGGTTTTGCGCGGGCCGGGCGGGGGGGCTGCACAGGTCGGGGGGGTTTTGAATACTTGTACAATGATGGGAACGATTAAATTCGCGATCTGGATAAAAAATGCTCCAGGTGGAAAAAACCGCCTCAGGGTATTGGCCGCGGGGTCTGTGCGCGGATGTGAGGAGCTTGTGCTTGCTCTGGGTTTTGGCGGTGCTGGGGTGGGAGGGGGTGCAGTGCGGCTCCCCGCCCCCCTCGCGGGG
>NW_010167713.1:0-8920 GCF_000695765.1 Mesitornis unicolor | reverse complement strand
GGAGAGGGCTGGCTCCCTGCAGAGCCGCAGGAAGACGGAGAAGTTACGTTTCTGAGCGAGGCAGCCTGAAATTGAAAGCAGTGATATAGTAGTACCACCACCTGGTTCAGAGCTCACTGAACAGTTATTTTAATATTTAAGTTATGAGAAATTGTCAGAGAGTAATATCCTGGCATTTTAGTGGGCTGAAGGAGTAAATAGAAGATGAACAACTTTGGGGTTCAAGGGACTTGTGAGTCAGTGTTTTATTTGAGGTGCCAGATTGAGAATTTGTAGGAGTGCTTCTTAAACACAGCAATATGTGCTGTGAAAAGCAGACAAGCTCCTTTGACTATCAATACAACTGTAGAAAAATATAAATACATTTAAAAGACAGTGAGCAGCTATGGGATTTTTAAAGATGGTGTGTGTGTGACTAACACAACTTATTCTGTATCACTGTTCCAGCATGCGCCACTTAAAGCCAGATCCAAAGAAAGAACTGGGTCCTAAAAATAAATACTTATTCCAACTCTTTTAATAAAAAATACAAACATTGTGAGCCCTGCTTGCCTTAACTAGAAAGCACCTAAGAGAAGCAGGCATGAGAAATTCTGCCTTGTGTTCATGTTTGCGACGCAAAAGTCACGAGAGCAGAGTGAAAAAATGCAGGAGTCAACCCAACTCAATAACTTGTTAGTTAAGGTACTTGTTTGGGCAATGCGATTTTTTTTTTTTACAGATCATTTGTATATTTTTACATCCAAGTTATGTGATAAAACCAGAAGCAACCATAAAAGCCTGGGCTGGAACCTGGGTCTCTCTTGCTTGGTGCTCTAACCACTGAGCTGCAGAAGCATGTCCACTGCATGCACAGCTTCCTTGCTCCACAGTCTCAAGGTCCTTCTTTCATACTGCTCCAGCTTCTGAGAAAGGATGCTGTGTGCATTCCTCTGAATCCCCTCTGGCTCTGCTCAGTCTGGGCTCCAGGATCTGTCTCCCCAATTGACAGATATGTCTCCCTTGCAGTTGTGGTTCAAATGCCTGAACTGCAGGAAGTTCAGGTGGGAGTTCAGGCACATTTGTGGTCCAAGGAGTTGATATCAGCTAACTCCAGGTTGCCTGCTGCTCAGGCAAACTTAACCTCTAGGCAAAGAACTGAGCTCTGGGCTTTAGATGCACATGCTTAAGTCAGGGGTTTTGGCACTTAGCAGTACCCTGCTTTGTATGAAGCCCTTAGCTACAGCCTACAGCAGTTTATCGTTTATCTTTTGTTTTGTATTTTTGCAGAGATGAGCACAGCTGAGCCTTGGCCCATGCTTGGGTCTCTTAGATGCCACAGTAGTACAACTAATAAATATTGCAACTGCTTGATGAAATAACTGCGTGCCCTTGGCTTTCATAACTTACAACCTTGGAATGGTTTTTAGTTTTGCTGCAGTACATTCAGTCTGTATTTCTTCTATGCACATACTAATCACAAGTTAAATTTGCTGCAGCATGATAAAGTTTCCAATATTAGCAGACGCACCATATCTGACTGTGTGCAGCTGTATTTTGGCTGTCTGTGGTTTCAGTTCTCAGAACTCAGCAAGTCTTATAGCATACTGTTTACATAATCTAACCAACCAGTCTTGCTTTTAAATTTAATTTGGTAGAATTTTTATGTATGTTTAACTTACCTATAAGAAGACTCCCAAATAGTATAATTATTTTTGTTCCACCAAAGAGGGAAGGTTATAATATCACAATATATTTTACTCATGGAAAAAGGAAGTAAAGTTTGTGGTTGAGAGCAGAATACCAAAGTGCAGGACTTGGCTCCACCATTGACTTGATGCTTGGCCTTGCTCAAGCTGTGTAATGTGTTGTGGCCATCTTTAAGAGCAGTTTAGTGTTTGTCCCTTCTTCTGAGAACTTCAGAAGCCAAATTAAATCATTGCTTGTACAATCCTTTCAGATCTTTAAATAATCTAGGAACAATGACTATATTTGCAAATGCATTTTTAGCTTCAGCAAAACATGCGTTTTGGTTTTAGTTTTTTTAAAAAAGTATGTTCATATACAGACATTCTGAGAAAAAATAAAACTGTTAATCTTGAAGCCATATAAATAATTCAAATTTGAGACAACTGCCAGGGTTTGCTGTTGTTTTGAGGTAACAACAGAAGATATACTTCTCTTCTGTCCTTAAATTAATGCCTGTAACATCCAAATATGTGGTTAGGTTTGAGCACTAGGCCACGATACTTTAGAAATTATAGGCAACTTGTTTGTTTTAAGAACTTCTGGGGATAATCGCTGACCTGCATTTGCATAAGTACAAGTTGAACTGGTTGATAGCCAGATTCTGCACCATCTGAACACAATGTGGTGCAGAGCATCTCTAGAAGGTTCCTTCTATTCACACCAAGATTTTGGCTAACCTCTGTTGCCTGTATAAAAAGGCAAGGGTTTGCTAGAATCCACCTTACAAGCAGTAAAAAGGTTTATTGACTGAGCGACAATAGTAGGAATTATTGGAGTGGAGATAGGAATTTTCATTCACTTTTTTAAAGGGATGATTTCTTCTATCTCTTACCCACTTTTCTTAAAATACAGATAGTTCTTCTTCCTTAGACAGTGTCTGCCTCTACCTTTCTTTTGTAAAATCATTAATTTATTATACAGGTGAGCACAGATGTGTTGGAGGAACAAAGTAGTCACATTAGGCCCAGGGCGGGGAAAGTCTGCTCGTGAATGCTGACTGCTGAAGCCTGAGAATGTGTTACTGCAAGTGACCATCTGCGATGTAGCATTTCTGTTTCGATTTCTGCTGATTCACGTCAATGAGAAAAAAAAGTTCAACAGCTCAAATACATTTAATATGAGGAAGCTGCCCAATAATTTTATGGTGTAGATATTCTGCCTGCCCACTTATGTTTCTGTAAATGTGCAAGTGGGATTTATAGTCTTCATTTGAACTTGTGTCTACATTAAAGACCAGATTTTCATTCTGTCCTGAAGTGATCGTTTATAAGCACTACCTGCACAGTGACGTAACGTGCATGGAGAGCTGTGACTTCAGCTATCAACTCATGGTAATGCAAGTATTTGTATTTAGGAATCTGTTGCTCCTTTGCTCTCACAGCTTAAGAACCTGTACCTCCTTCAGAGCTCATGTCTGTGGTACTTGTCTCAACAGCCACCATGAGGCTGCTAATTACAGGTTCAGTAATATTAGGTACTTGTCACAGGCCCCATCTGACAGGAGCCTGTGAAGGATTTTTTTTCAGTAAGGAAGCACTCACTGGTAACAAAATCTACAGGAGACCTGTGAGTATTTGTATTGTATTTCTTTCTTTATAGCTTTCTGCTTTTGGTGGCAGAACTTAAGCTGCTCTTTGACCACCAAGAGTCATGTCTGAAGGTAGCTGTGGAGAAGAGGGTATACTGTGCTTAGGAAAGGTAGTGGGCATGATAAGCAGTGAACTTAAGGATTCATCTTTGGACCTTGGGTAAATATGCACAGCATATGAAGTGCTGAAATTATAATTACTTCTACTGGGAATTCCACTTTACTTTTCTGTAATCTCTTCTATAGCACATGCCCAGGTGATCTATTAGCTGTATTTGTTGCAAGCCCCTAAATTATGTTGTTCTCCCTAGATGAAGTGCTGATTCAACCACAAGCAGCATCTTTTTCCTCTATCCTCTAAAGAGGACTGTACATGTTTCTATGCTTCCCTTCATGCAATTTTCTCCTTAAAATAGACATACTCCCTTGCTGCACACCATCTCAGTATTGACCATTATTTTCACTCATTCTGATCTTTCTTTTTTCAAACTTTGTTGTCATTGTTGAAAATATTTTCAACTTTTTCCTGGCAAACATCTTACCTCTCCTACTTTGTCACCAGCTGGCTCCAGTTTCCTCCACCCAATAGCCAAATAGTGGTTGTACATAACTGACGAGCTTGTTGGAATGTAAATATGAGCTTGAGCGAAGAGACCTTTGTGGCTGTGTCAGCTCTGCTTGTCTGAGGTGCAAAAAACTCAGCACGTGACCCACCTAGGCTCCATACAGTGATTTTCACAGGCATTGGACGTCTTGGCCTCTGCAGAGTTGTGCCAACCAAAGCTAGCAGGAGGTGGCTGTAAATCCCTGCTGCCTTTAAGGCTCTGAGCTCTGCTTGAAAAGTCTTTTGCCAGATAGCATCCCTGTAATGGATGGGTAAGTTAGATAGCTTGGGCTGTCTTATCAGGTGAGGGTCCATACTGAAGGTAAATGCAAATACAAGTCTGCTAAATGATACTGTGTAATCAAGCTTCCTCCTCCAGCAGGATTCAGACTGTGCCAAAATCTTTGCCCGAGTCTGAGCCTGTACTGTGAGAGTGGTAACACTGGGAGAATCTGGATGAAGAGCCAAGGCAAACATGAAGATGAATCTGCCAGTGCACCCAGTATTTTGTGTTTTCTACAATCTCCAAAGATAAATTTACAGGTGTTAGGCTGAAGGGGTAGCTCTGCACCTTTCTGCTTCCCATCTGAATTGATGTTTTTTCATGTGCTGTGCATGTTTCTAGTAAGACCTGTTATTAGACCAGATGATGAAGTTGAAACACATAGGCAAGCTTTCTGCTACAGGCCTGGAGAAGGGCTGGTATGTCTTGTCAGGTTTTTTTTACTTTTCAGTTATGTTCACTGCTCTAATAGAAGTTACTGCTTCTCCTCACAAACCCCCTGCTTTTGTGAACTCACATACCTATATAGAGGATGACTACTATTAATTATTTTAAAATCACCAATTATTGATGAATTTGGTTTTTTAATGAAAAATCTAAAACTGTTTTTCTGTCCAGAAGCTCAGGGGAAAAGACCTTTAAGTATCATTTAAGCAGTGATCCTCATTTAATTAATAATGAAGTTTGTTTCATAAACTAATTCTTGTAATAAATGGAAAGGCAACAAATTGGTTTCTTTTTTATAAATAAATGAACAAAGATAGGTTGTTTAAAGGCAGCATTATTCTCAACTGTGTGTTTTCAAACATACTCTGCGTTTTGAAAAGGATTAAAAAAATGCTTACTGAGGGAAGAAGAAAAATCTTTGATGGTTCCAGTAACTTAACAAGGTCAAAATAAAATATTAAAGGCTCATGACTCTCTGGGGGTCATGAAGGTGCTATGATGTGAAATAGGCAGATGTATTGTAAAAATGAAAGTCAACATAGACTGATTTTAATTAAGATGCAAGCAAGTGAGAAGAAATGAAATTACTATTGTACACAGATTCAGAGAGATTCTAATTGGGAAAAAGATTAGTAAATGAAAATAGATGTTTATTCTCAGTGATTTAATAGAAGTAGTGTTGTGAAAATGGCACATGAAAGCGATTTAAATAATGCTGCCATTATGCTGATAAGGTGCTACTTTTGATTTTTGAAAGGGCAACAAGAGTTCTTTTTATTTCGGTTCCTAATGCCAAGCTTCTGCTGGCCAGGGTGTTCTTGCTTTAAATTAAAGCTGAAGTCTTTTGTATTTGATGATTATAAAGAACTCGCCGTTCTTATTAAAAATAATAAAAATTCAAGAGGGAGAAATGTCAGAGTGCCCCATTCTGATGTAGTGATTGGTTCAACAGTTAGTTACTGAATTCGTAGGCTGTGATTACTGAGAATAAAATAGCTTGGATACTGGCACAATGCATGTGCTTCACAATTCAGCTTATATTGGTACTCTCTCAAGCAAAAGTCTTATTCTTCATATGGATCTGCTTGTCTCAGAGACACATGTGGAGGATCAGGCGAACAGTCTTTCATGCTGTCATGATGATAACCTTTTTGGATACCAGTTCAATTGGCTGGTTCCTGTGTTCTGTTTGATGGTTCTGAGAAGGCTTAGATATGCCAAATGCTGTGCAACTGTAGGCAGGATATATTTTACATTAGTGAATATTATACACTAATCCTCCTGTATCCCAGTGCCCGCAATGTTTTACGTGTTTCAAATGATAACATAGTGCATAGGTAAGTCTTAAACTCAGTATTTTAGGCAAAGATACTTGTTTTAAGTTGCTTTTATATACAGTAGCAGTATACCTTTGGTTAAAGGGCAGCAGTGGCTGGGTTTGCCTTGCTTGCAACACTGAGTGCTGGCAGAAGCTATTCCCATGCTGGGGAGCCAGTCTGTTGTCACTTGTTCTTCTCTTCCTCAAACGGAGGAGATATTTAGGAGATTAAATATTTGGAGAACTGTGTGTTAAGGAATGGCACATTAATATTGCATGAAAAAGCTTTTGTTGCAGGGAAATGTAGCAGGATTTATAGAAGAAACTGTAAATCTGCAATTCTGTGTGTATCACATTCTTTACAGGTGTAGTCACAGTTTTTTTTAAGAATTATATACAGTAGCTGATGTAAATGTATAGTTTTAACTGCTATGAATAATGACCCATTCTTACTGTCTTTTTCTGACCTTTGATTATGAGAATGTAAATTTGAATTTTACATTTGGAGATGGTTATTACCAACTATGAATCATGCGCAATTCAGCAGTAATAGTTTCATCACCTTGTTTTACTCAGCAATAATCCAAATCCCAGGGCTGGAGGGTGAGTGTATCCTGGTAGAAGGAAACCGATGTTGCAATAGTGTCCTTGTAACATTAATGTGCTTTAAAGTTTGCCAATGGATAGGTTGAAACTTGACAGCTAAGGCTGATGTGTTTGGTGAGGTAAGGAGAGGTTAAAGGGGTTTTAAAATTCAGAAGAATGTGCAAGTGTTGCACGCCTTGCTTCTGGTATTATTGATCAAGGTCATCACAGAAGAATTAGTTCAGTAAATAAGATATCTGTTCTGAGGATATCTTTATTAGACAGTCCAATTCCCCCGAGACACAGTATCTCCAGTGTGGTATTATTACTGACAGTGTAGAAAGTACGAGGTGGGCCCTTTCTTATCATCAGTAAATCACGTGTCACCTCCTGCAACCTGTGTGTCAAGTCACATTTCTCACTTTCTTCTTAGAAGCTTGTCATGTAGCTGTTCCTCTCCTTCCTTCTCACCTTTCTGTTGGCTGTTTAAACATTGCTTGTAGCTTTAAAAAAAAAACAACAGACCATGTTATTAAGTGCATTTGTCGTGTTATGCTTTTTATTTCATCAAAGAAGAGAACTGAATGTTAGAAGAGATGGAGACCTCAGTTTGTAAATGAGGTTCAGCTTCTTGAGCAGATGTTTAATTGCTAGAAATTTGTCATATCTTGACAGATCAATTGGTTAAATGTTTGGTTTTGTGTTATGGCAAGGAAGAAAAGTTGCAAGCACACATCATGTACAGGCACACTGGGCACAGCCACTGCAAAGGCAGGCAAGAAGTTCCTGGGAGAAGGTGGTTCTCCTGCTCCAGCAATGTGCAGTGTGCCACAGGGCCTGTGCTATGTTCAAAAGCAAAAGAAGTTCAACAGCAATTTCAGCATTAAGTTTGCCATCAAAAGGCATGGAGTATCTGCTGTCATGTTTTTGTACTGCGTGAGGCTGCACTGATTCAGCCTTAATTTCCCAATAAACTCCATCAGAGTACCCCAAAGGAAAGAGGAGAGGATGAAAGGATGATGAGCAAGCCAGACAGATCTTCCATTTTCAACTTTTCCAAGGCATCTATATGGTTGCTGTTAAAGGCAGTCATATGTTTTTTTTGTGTGGCTGGACCCTACCTTTGTGTGCATGTAGCACTGTACTAATTGTGCATATTGTATAGTGCTGTGGCCCTGCAGACAGTACCAACCCTTGCATCTCCCATTTAGAAGCAGTTACATTGTGTGAGAGCTTAAAAATAGTGAACCATATCCTTTCTTGGTTAGGATTTCAGGGTTAGGTACTTCCGAGCACAGAGGCATATATAAACTGTGGACCTCTTCATCATGGAAAATTAGCCATGCTAATGGCTGATGTCGGCTGTTAGCAGATTTAGATAACTTTACAGGAGAAAAATCCATCCACGGCTGTAAAACACGATACCACCTCTGTCTAAAGTCCCTGAGCTATATGTGGGCTGGGAAAATAGTGAAATACGTAACACTATATGCCTGCTGTATCCTTTTACATTTCTTTAGGTATCCACTGATAGTCTCTGTGGGAGATAATGTACAGATCTGACCCGCTGTTGTTGTACTTGTATATATAGCTGGTAGTTACTGATGAGTCAGCACGCTGTGACGCCTAGGTCCTGCTTTCTACAGCCAAGAGCTCCTAAAAGAGAGGAGAAATTTGGGGTGGGTTTGAAACATGGGATGTTGACGTTCTGTGCTGCAGGTTAAAACCAAAACCCACATCTATGTTGTAACGAGGCCTGATAGGAAAATACTATTATTAATGTGCTGTATAGAACAGTATATAGATTTTTCTCAACCCCTCTTTCTCCCTTTGATTGAAAAGCTTTTTCCTTCTTCTCCTTTAGTTTATGAACATATGACTTAGCTGCATAATATTTAATTATTTTTGATTCAAATATTAAAGCCAGCAATTAATGAACTTTTCAGAGCTAGAGCAGAGTTTTTTGTATAAGGTTTCTCAAAGTTCCAAGATTTAGGGCTTTAAAAAAACCTGAATGTTGCAATCAAGTTTCTGTAGTGCACAGGAGTGTCACAAAGCTGCATTAATTATTTGTAAAAGACTTTATTGTTGGTTTTTTGTTGTTGTTTTTTTTTAAATAAAAACCGCTTATGAGCACAAGGTATTAAGTCCTGACCCTTCAAGCTGCTTGGTACCTTCTGTTCCCATTGCATTGAAGTAGTAAATCAGCTGCTTGCAGGACCCAAATAGTTGTGTGTCTGAGTATTTTTATGCAGTTTCCATTAAAGCAGCATCTGCTGTTATGATTCAGCAAATTATTATAGACTATGTGGTAAACCTCCCCTCCTCCAAATACTGGTACATAACATTTAATATGCAGTGCATTAA
>NW_010167712.1:13644-14068 GCF_000695765.1 Mesitornis unicolor | reverse complement strand
AGGTCCATCCCAAGGCGAGTTTGGAGGAGCCCCTGGGACCACACACCTTTGGTGCGGGCTGTGGGGTGCGTGCCCCCATTTGCCCACACCCCTGGCTGAGGGAAGCGGAGTAGGGGGGACAGCATCGGTGCCAGCTGAATTTGCCCCTATCCCCGGGGCTCCTTCATTGGATTTTTAAGGGGAAAAAAAGCTTTAAACAAACTAAACAAAAAAAAAAAAGGTAGATTTATTTTGACACAAAGAAATCTCTCTGCTGCTCCCGCCGCAGCCGGGCCTCCGGGCCTGCCGCTTCCTCAGCCCTGTGCCACTTGCCTTGCCCACAGCAAAACAGAGTCCGTGGGGCAGGGGTGCGCGAGAAGCACCCCTGCTTTTTGGTGTTAGAGCTGGGGGAGATGCTCCGCAGGCTCCTTCTGCAGGGGTGCCG
>NW_010167712.1:12549-13387 GCF_000695765.1 Mesitornis unicolor | reverse complement strand
GGGGGGTGCAGGGGCACCCCGGCTTGGCTGATGCCACTCAGATATGTCTCTCCATGCACCCTCC
Organism: Mesitornis unicolor; assembly: GCF_000695765.1. NCBI lineage: Eukaryota > Metazoa > Chordata > Aves > Mesitornithiformes > Mesitornithidae > Mesitornis > Mesitornis unicolor. The sequence goes on along the minus strand of NW_010167712.1, from coordinate 13,323 downwards.
TCCCCGTTTCCTTGGGATTGGGATATATGTGGGCTCCCGGCTACTTGTCTGTCCTGCCATGGGGACATCCAGGCAAAAGGGGAACTGTTATTTTTAATTTTATCCTCTTTTATTAATTTCATTTTTATTAATACTTTTCTGTCCCCCTCTACCTGCCCCAGGGTGTAGCAGCCCCACGACCTGAGTGCTTCCCAGGGGTGCTCCCTCTGGCACTGCTTACCAGATGATGATGCCCAGTGGGGTGGGATACACAGGCAGGAAATTATGCAGGATCTGTCCCCCAAAAACATATTTTTTCACTGTGCAGGGTACATGCACAAGCTGGGACACCCCAGCTGCTGGCCCTGGGCACCCTTCCTTGCGGCGGGATGCGGAGTGGCCTGGGTGCTGGGCAGGACAGGGTTTTTTTCAGGGTGTGGGGGTGTGTGTTGCTAATGGCTGGGCGTGGATGCTGGGAGAACTGGTGCTGGGGTGAGGTTGGCTGGGTGCTCCAGGCATGAGGTGGGGCAGCGGGGCAAGTGGGGGGCTGCTCATCCCTCTGCACCTGGGCACCCTTCCTTGCGGCGGGATGCGGAGTGGCCTGGGTGCTGGGCAGGACAGGGTTTTTTTCAGGGTGTGGGGGTGTGTGTTGCTAATGGCTGGGCGTGGATGCTGGGAGAACTGGTGCTGGGGTGAGGTTGGCTGGGTGCTCCAGGCATGAGGTGGGGCAGCGGGGCAAGTGGGGGGCTGCTCATCCCTCTGCACCCCATTTTCTCCAGGTCTGGTTCAAGAACC
>NW_010167712.1:7190-12197 GCF_000695765.1 Mesitornis unicolor | reverse complement strand
TATGGCCAAGGCGGGGGGTACGGGCAGGGGTACCCCGCGCCACCTTCCTCGTCTTATTTTGGGGGTGTGGATTGCAGCTCCTACCTTGCACCCATGCACTCCCACCATCATCCCCACCAGCTCAGCCCCATGGGGCCCTCCTCGGTGCCTGGCCATCACCACCACCACCCGCTGAGCCAGAGCTCAGGCCATCACCACCATCATCACCATCACCACCACCATCAGGGTTACGGTGGCACCGGGCTGCCCTTCAACTCCTCCGACTGCCTGGACTACAAGGAGCCTGCCGCTGCTGCCGCTGCCTCCTGGAAGCTCAACTTCAACTCCCCCGACTGCCTCGACTACAAGGACCAGGCGTCCTGGCGCTTCCAGGTCTTGTGAGGGGCCGACCGCTGTCCTCCCCCAGTCACCACGGACCCCCCACCCGGCGTCTCCCTGCTGCCTCCTGGGCGGGACTCTGGCTCCGGCTCTTCCTCCTCTTCCTCCTTCTCCCTCTTTGTTAGCAGTGGCGATGCCCCGGGGGGAGTCCTGCCACCCGTATGTCTACTGACTGATATTTATTTGCTTCCTGCACCCCTCCAGTGGGTTTATTATAATTATTATTTTTTTAAATGCAACAGAAAAGGAGTTTAAAAAAAATAAATTTAAAGAGCCTAGCGTCTCCCCTGCTGCCCCCCGGGCAGAGGCGCAGGCTGGCTCCTGTTCTGCCGGTGCCCCCCAAACTTCGTCCGGGGACCCTCACCTTTGTTTGGGAGCCCCCGGCTTGCTGGTCCTGTACAGCTTTTTGCTGCTGGGAGCAGCGGGATCGATGTAAATACTTGGTCCGTTCCAGTGACCGTGATTATTTTTAGTTGATGCTGTTGGGTTGGCATTTAACTAGAGTCTAACTTGGAACAGAACTTTAAAAAAAATCTTTTTTTTTAAATTTTAATTTTCTTTCCTAAAAATGAATCTTTCCCCATGTTGTGTCCTCTGTCCGTCCTCGAGGGCTCCATGCGAGTTCGACTGTGCTGTTGCAGGGCCTGGGCAGTGGGGTGGGGGCGGCAGCAGCCCAGGGCAGAGGGGAGGGAAGGGCTGCCCAGTAATCCACAAAGTGCAGACCGAAAAAACCAAAACTTTTGGAAAAATTTTTTAAAAATAATAAAAAGGAAAGAAAAAAAAAGTAGGAAAAAAGTTTCAGTTTATTTTTTTTGGGGGGAGGGATGCAGGGGAGAGCAGATCTGCTTTGGGGTTGGGGGAGAACATGACTTTGGGGGAGTGTTTTTTGGATTGGTAATTTTTTTTTAGCCCCTTCTGTGGGTTGGTTTGTTTTTGTGGGTCTGGACTGTAGCCCTGCTGCCTTACCTGCCCCAGGCTGGTGCTTTCCAGCAGCTTTGCCGCATAGAGGGAGAGGGACCATGTATGCGTGATTTTTTGATGCCATAACCCCACACTTACCCCTTCGACTGTAAGGCAAACCTCCTCTTCCTTCCTTTTCCCCCCCCACCCCAATAAAATTCAAACTAATAAATGCGGTGGTGTCCTGTCTTCCTTTCCCCCTGCCCCCCAGCTTCCCTGTGGGGAGTGAGACCTGGGAAAGGCTTCCTGGGGTGTCCTAGCAGGAGAGGGGTGTGTGTGATGAGTTTGCGAGTACTCTGGAGGGGGGAACCTACCACCACCTGTGCGGGTGCAGGCTCGGCACTTGCTTTTGTGTTAATTGATGCTGTTAATTGGTTACTGAGTTATTGCTGCACCGTGGTGCTGGTGGGACCTGCGGGATGGGCAGATGCTGACCGAAACAGCAACAGCAACATTTTCCCTCCCTTGGTGGGGCAGCCCCACAAACTCGGGATCCACAGGCAGACCTGCATGTTGGTGAGGACCACCTGGACATGCAGCTACACAGTCCACATGTGCAGGAGGTGCACAGAGGGATGCTCAGCACCTGTGGTCCCAGCCCTGGCTCCCAGCATGTCCCTCCTCAGCCACTGCAGGCTGCGATCTACCTGGGCAGAAGTTGGAGGGATTAATTATTTCTCATTATAATCTCCCGCTCTTTTTTCTTTTTTCCCAGCCCTTCCCCACAGTTGTTGGAGGCTGACCCACAGTGCTGGGGCCATTACTGCTCCCACGGGCCCAAGGGGACCACTGGGGTCATTGCTACCTTGCATGGCGCACTGATGCACTGGGGGGGTGGGACATCTCCAAATTTCCATCCTCCCTGTGGTTTTGGAGCAGTGCCTGCTGCAGTGTGGAGCTCTGGGGCCATGCCGTGGGTGCCCATCCCTGGTGTTCACGGACACCTCTGACGCAGCAGGGACCGTGGCGAAGGAGTAGAGGGGGGAGAGGTATTGAGGTACCAGTGTGCCCTGTGTTTGGGGAGGGCTTGCACCCACCCACCAGCAGGCTGGTGGGGTGCAAATGGGGCTGACAGTGTGCTGCTGCAGCTGCTGAGAAATGGACCTGGGTCAGCCCCAGGGGCCACTGGCACAAGCCCCTTTGTGTACTTTCAGGGTCACGGCCAGAGCACAGCCCCAAGACAGGGACAGCCGATGGCCTCCAACCCTTGCTCACTGCCCAGCAGGGAGAGATGGGAGGGGATAGGTGCAGCTGAGTCAGTTTTTAGGTTTTCCTTTAAATGGCTCTTTTCCTTCTTGTCTCCTTCAACGCATATATATGTGTATATATACACACACACATATATTGAAGTATTTTTATCTATAGCTTTGCATATAAAATAATTGTTCTCTTCTGAAGCAGTAGCAAGGTGCTCATGACACCAAAGGGTGGCTGTACAGGCAGTTTGAGGAAGCGCCACCGGCTTCTGCCTTCCCAGCTCTTCTTTTAAAAGGAAATAAGTTATCACAGCCCTCCTGGAGCTGTAAAAGAAACAAATCTGTGCTGGACACAAGGTGAACCAAAGTTGCCCTTCCAAATTCAGTGAGCACCCAAGAGACAAGAGCCAGCAGGTGTGTAACACTGCCCCCCCATCCTCTTATTTTGTATCTTTTAAACAAAAATTACACACATCAACTTCCTTAAAAGATGTGTCACTTAGGGAGATGGTTTAGTGGGACTTGGCAGTGTTAAATTTGCAGTTGGACTTGATGATCTTAAAGGGCTTTTCCAACCTGTGATTCTATAAAAACTGTTTCATTATAACTCAGTAAATCAGCACTGCTGAGATGCAGATGGGAGGGGAGCCTGAATTTTGCTTCCTTGGTGTCCATGACATGGTGCTAAACTTCATCCATCACCCCGCAGTGCAGCTGGGTCCAGGATCTGCTTTGTGATTTGGATCTCCAAGGGATGTCTGCATCCCACAGGTGGATCCCACCTACCCAGCAGCTACTGCTGCCTCAGCCCAGTGATTTCTCCAGCATCCCCCACACCACTATTTGGGCTGTGGGTTTTAGCCAGTCTCATTTGTGGAGACCCAGCGCATGACAGCAGAGCTGGCTGCTGAGCCCAGCTGGTGACAGGGCACAGACAAGACCTTTTCCTGGTCACATCAAATAATGGCCTTGCCCTCAGCGCCTCGCTTAATTTTTAAAATTTTGCTTTGCATTTCCCCCAGTCCTGGAGTTTCTTTGAAGGTTGCCTTGAGCAGCCACTTTGCTGGAAAACAATTAAAATAGTGCAATTCTTTCTCATATTGGGTAGAAACTCCTTGGAAAAACAGAGTGGTGACTAACCAGTGCAACATCCACTGGCAAGCCAAGCATGGTCAGGCCTCATCTGTGGGTCGGTGCCAGAGGCGTGGGCAAAATGTGACTTGCACCCATCAGTGGGTGAACATGGGCCAGGGAGGGTTGTACATGTATTTGGAGGGGCCCTAGCAGCCCCCCCATTTCACCAGCAGCATACCCACACAGCTGGGGCTTGGGTGGCAGAGCAAACTTCTCCTGCTGTGGGCTCCCCCGAGGCTTGAACAGGCGCTGCCACCCCGAGCACTAGTCTTGACAGGTAAAGCCACACGTGTTAATACCAATACTATTAGTATTTTTATGTTGTTTTTTTTATTAAATAGCATTTGCTGCTGGACCAAGGTGCTGTCAGTGGCCGAGGGGCTGGTGCCGTGGTGCGAGACTCCAGGTTACCCGGCACAATCCCAGTGAACCATCCGCCTCTCGCCCAAGTGCCTGCAGCTGCCTCCGCACACCAGCGCCTGCTCCAAAGGCACGTGGGTGCTTCCCTGCCTGTAAGTCCAGGGCCAGGACCTGGGGGGAAGAGGGGGAGAATATTACCCAGCTTGGACTGTCATTAGTTTTTATGCTTGGTGCTTCATGGACCCGACATAATTTAGGATCTCTTTGCTGCTATCAGGGTATTTGCTGCTATCAGAGTATTTGCTCAGTTGAGTCCCTGCTTGGGAAGCTTTGCTTTTAAACCGAGTGGTAGAGATCTGCAGCAGGTGATGATTTGGATGCCCTCAGTGGTATCCGGCCATGCAGAGGCGGGCAGAGGTTGGGGTGCTGCTGGCTGGAGTGGCTGACCATGCATTCAGGTGCAGGATGTGCTTTGGGAACACAAAGCGTTATGGCCAAGTATGAATTAAATTATTTTAAAATTATAATAAAAATAATAAATTTCAGGAGATGTACACACTAATATGACTTACTACAGTTGTTTTGTAGACAGCCTTTCTGGCAGGGCGCAAAGTAAACAGATGATTAGAGTTGAATAAGGAGCCATCACACCCGACTATTTGTGGTTTTCCCTGTGCTGACCTCTACGTTTGCCAGTCACTGCTAATTCATGCATTTTGAGTGGCAATTCATGCACATAAAATCCCACATTGGTTCCAAACCTGTTTTGAATTTGTCAATAAAAATCTGACAGTGTAAGTTCCAGCCGAGGAACCTGTGATACTGGAGAGCTCTTTCTTGTCGTATGGCCGAGCACAAAAAGCTGCTGGGAAGGAGGAGGGTGAAAAATGGACAGAGGGCTGAAGCCTAAAGGAAAACATATGAACATATGCCCAGTTCTAGTTAAATTCCTATTCAACACTTCTCCCCCTCCCCCCCC
>NW_010167712.1:6459-7159 GCF_000695765.1 Mesitornis unicolor | reverse complement strand
TTCCTATTAAACCCTCCCCCCCCCCCCCCCCCCCAGGATACACAGGACTTTTCCAAGAAAGCCATGAGACGATTTTTTTGTGGTTTTTTTATTAAAAACTGCGATTTTAGGAAATGGCATTGAGGATCTTATGTACATTTCTAGTATCACTTCCTGTATATTTTTAAGCTGAAATCCTCTTAGCATGCAAAGTAAATAGATTATGATATACTGAAGGATTAAGAATCACTGTCTGGTGTCAGATTAATCCCTCATATAGACCATCACTTGTACTGACAGAAATATGGCTGCAATTCAGCAAAATAGCTGTATGGCAAAGCAACACACCACAGCGTCTTATGCAGCAGAAGCGTGCGATTGCTGTGGTCCATTGTGGCACTGTGTGTATTCCAGAAATTAAATTTAAATCTATAGGACATTAAAGGGGTGCTCCCCTTCAAGCGCTGTGCAAAGCACAGCCATTACAGGCACGGCTCTGCGTGTGGAGGTGATGCAGCAGCCTGCTCTGTTTCAAAGCTCTCTTTATTAATTTTTCCCCCTTGAGCGTACAAAAACCTATGCATTTCAGCCAGTTTGCTCCGTTCAAACCACAAAGTTGCCTTCGAATATACTCAAAGAAAGGATGCCAATTCGGACAGCGTACCGAAATGGGTTGTGAGTTTTTCTGGTGTTATCAAAATTGCCCATTGTGCAGCAGAAA
>NW_010167712.1:0-6428 GCF_000695765.1 Mesitornis unicolor | reverse complement strand
CAGGATTTTGGCTCTTAGGGGAAAATGGCTGACTGACAGTAAGCACAAATATTGTATTTGGGTAAATGCAGAATTTTTGTTAATAAAATACTTCTGATGGCCTGTGTGGGGTTTTTTTTTACACTGTGCTTTTATTTTCAGTCCTTTCATTGTACAAATTTGTTCATCATACAAAACTGATTTCAAGAAGCTCACCAGCTTTGGGTAGCAACCACCCAAGCCTCACAAAAAACCTCAAGCTTAACCCACGTGCATGCCTATGGTAGAGTCCAAAAAAGCTGCATCTTTACATGGTGATGCATGTACATCTGCCTGATCAGATGGTGGAAGAAAGACCTGCAACAATGCTTGACCCTCTCTTCACTGTCACAAAAAATCTAGAGGGCTGAAACAGGTTATGCTACCTCCTCAGTGCATTTTCTCTTCGTGGTTAAAGGAGGCAGATTACAATCTGGACTCCAATGGAATGATGCTTAAGAGGCTCCTCGTCTTTTTTTCAAGGCAAAATAATGGTTATTCAACTAAGATGATATATCTAGATATGAAAATTGAGAGCATTCTTCGAAAAATGCTGCCGACTGTGAAAGGCTGCTCTTTCACAGAGGTATCCTGAGTGAAGATTTTATCTGCTGGTATCTCAATAGGACGGTTTTCAGAGCCTTAAGTGGAAATTCAAATCTGCTTCCAAGTGAAGATTGTTAAAATATATAATGCACAGAGAATTACAGACTTTCCCCTGAGAAGTTTATGTATTCATCCAATAACACACGCCTCCTCCCAAAATTTTTTTCAGCATTGCATTTGTACAGTAAATGGGGATCTGTAATTACTTGCTTTTTCGATACCTTTGAATGACATGATGAAAATGTCACCAAATTGCCCTCCATAAGCGAACACGGGGCAGTTTGTGCACAGATGTGTTTGTGCTAACTCAGAAATAATTCAGAGGTCTCAGGGCAGCACTTTTTCTAAGCCTGGTGCTTTGTCTTCTGCTGCTGGTTGGATCCAGGGCTGGCTGGAAGTTCGCTGAAGGACTTTCCATGAATTTCGCCATCTTGGAGAGGTTTCCCCTTCTTTGCTTTGGCACTGAAGGGGGTCCCACACTCAGTCACACCAGTCCGAAGTGCACAACTTTGAGAGACCCGCTGTCTCCAGTCTCCTGCGGGGGGCAAGACAGGCAGGATCAGGCAGGCTGCACGGACATGCAATGAGGGATGGAAACATGGGTATCGGTATCGGAAACTCCCAACCCAGGGAGAAGAGACAACGTCCCAGTTTGGCCTGGGAATGGAGGATGCATCCCTACAGTGGTGGAGACACCTGTCCCCTTTTCTTAGTCCCCTTTGCAACCCCTCTCTCCTGCTGCTCCTGGGGAAACCAGGGACCGCAACTCCAGCAACCGCTCACTGTGTCCCCCGTGGTGGACACAGGGTTGAGATGTGAGAGGCTGAAAGCCAAGGCTTCACCTGCCTTTGAGCACCCTTTTCCAAGCTTATCAGCAAAAGTGAAACTAGATTTTTGTTACCTTTAAATTAAAACATACTGTGAACACGACAAGCCTGGGTTAACGCTAGCGGGTAGCGAGGCAGTTTTTCGAAGTGAAGCGGGGATGGCGTTTTGTATTGCTCATACAATGCAAATATGTGATTTAAGCACAAATTCTCTTTCTGCACTTGGTGCCTGTTCAGGGTGGAAACTCCAGCCCTCTGATTTTGCAAAGGACATGACGACAGGGAGAATATGTGCCACAAACAGAGGTTATTTCATAATGCTGGCTAGTGTGTCTGTGAAATGCATTAAATACTTTGCCTTGGAAAGTGCCGTAGTCTAGTGAGTCATTGCTTTCTTTTGAATTACAGATGAGTAGCCAGCCCTTCATGATGCAAAGAAAAAAACTAGGTGTGGAGCTGAAAACAAAGGGAAACGAATGTTTGTCCTGTCTTGGAGGGCAAGACACGCTGGCTGGCGTGGGAAGGGGGTGGGCTTGGCGCCAGGAGGTGGCTCTTGGCTGCGGGAGCACAGAGGAGGGCGGACAGGACTCATGTGAGTGACTCGCTGCTCCTTGATTTCAGGAAAGAGGAAAAAAATTCCCCTAACAACCCTTGCAGCTTTATAAGGAATCTTTACAGAGCAGCAGCTCCATCTCATGGCATGTGCATTTCACCACAGAGATAGAGATCGCCCTCCAAAACAGCACTCCTGTGCACAACCTTCCTACCACAGCGCAGAGGGAGCGGTTGAAGTGCAACGGCTCAAAACAAGCATTGTGTGGACGTTTCCAGCCCGTCGCTTGGCACTTCCTTGCAGGGAGATAGCAGAAGGTGGCCCTGCCACATTGTCACCTCTCGTTAAGTCTCAGGGGGTGTTTTGAAGATGATGAGAAAGTGTCCTCTTTGTCCTATCTGAACCTGTGCTTGCAACCCAGAGCCCACTGGGATATTCCAGCATTGAAACTCGAAGTATGGCTTCACTGCCAAGACTGCTGTTTAGGTGAGTGTCTTCAAGGAAGTTATGAGTTGTCTTACTCAAAAGCAGCCCTCATGGGGGGGCTGTGTGTATTGTATATGCCTTGGTTTTGGGTGGCTGCAAGCTTTCTGTGGGTTCTCCTTGCTCTCTGAATAGCACTTGTTGGAGGCTCCAAAATAAACAAAGTATTTTTTTCTTTGCAGGTGAGCCACCTCAGTAAAGCCTTGAGGGGCATCAGTTGCTGAAGGTAGAGGGTGGCCCTCTTTTCTCTAGAGCTGTGACAGTGCCTGGTGCTTAGAGTTTTCTGCTGATGTTTACTCTGGGAAGCAAGGGAATAGGTGGAAAGACGAATACAGGCTGGAGAAAAAAACCAAAACACATCATGTTTGACCATTTAGAGTTCAAGGTTGTTTGGGTAGATCCCTGTTGTTCAAGGCTCAGAGTCCTGAATCCATCAGATGATAGGTATCTGACCTCGGTTTTGTGACTCATGATTTGTGCCTCTGTCTGGGGAGAGGTTAAGAAGAACCCAGATCTGCAGACCTACCTGGTTGGTTTTTTAAAAAAATACCTATTTGCAAATCTCTCTGGTCACACTAAAGCAAACCTGGTGGTGTCGTGTGGGAAGTCTGTGATGTGGCATCAAGTTTGTAGAGGTGTTTAATGTTAATCAAAGGCAGAAGAGCGACAATGACTGGAACCTTCTTTTGACATCTGCATCTTTTCTGATAAAGCATCCTGGCAATAAAGGATGCCATAATAATTTGACGACAGTTGATTTTTCATAGTGCAGGAAGAGGGCTGTCCAGGAACAGGGAAAGCCAGCATTGCAGTGCTGCTGCCTATGGTAATGAGCAGCTAGTCATCCAGAGCAGGAAAACATGAATATCCTCACAGGAGAGCATCCATTTGTGCCCTAAAGAACTTGGATCGTGGGGCTTTGCATGGTAATGATGTGGTCCTACTCCGGCAGGCGAAGGGAGAAGCGGTATGGGAAGACACACCCTGTAATTGAAAAGCCACTAAGTCATCTTGGACCTGCGGGGATAGCAGGATGGAGGCAGTGGTTTGCTTGGTCTCTTCAGGTCTGAGGCAGAATGGAGGATCCCTTGAGTCTCCTGGAGCAGGAAATACAGAGAATCCTTTTCCCTGCATTGCCATATTGGTCCCAGGAGGCTACACTTTCTCTCCTGGGGATTATTCTCAAGGGCGTGATGAAGGTGGGAAAGGAGAGTGGGAGAGCGAAGAATAAATGAAGGAGCTACAGAAAATTACTTTAACAGCTGTTTTTTTCAGGTGGAGACTGCCTGATCCCAGGTTGCAGGAGTGGCTATGTGGAAGGACATGCCTGTTGTTAGGATCCATGGGTACTGCTCTCTTTCACTGGAAATGTCTTGTTTTCCTTGGATAGCACCATACAAAACCTTTCTGGCTGACAGGTATTTAGCTGCATGATAATATATTAAAACAACCATTTGGTAGCCATAAGGCACCACTGACTTCGGCATCTCAAATAAGATCAGTCTCCAGTCCAGAAAGGACAGAGCAGTTAAGATTCACATTGTCCAAAGGGTCTAACTGCATGGAGGCTGGTGACCAGCATGTTTGGTGGCTGAGTCTCTTTGAATCAACCTATATAGTTTTCTCAAGATTATCAAATCACAGAATAGCATAGGCCAGGAGGGACCACCTGGAGATCACCTGGCCCAGTCCCTGCTGAAAGCAGCAAGAGTAGGCTGGGTCTCAAGCAGCATGGCCCTTGAGGCTACCCCCGTCCCACCTCCAGCCTTTCCTGGAAAACAAGATTGAACATGAACACCAAATCCTGACCCTCCACATGGGATACTCACTTTTCATTTGCTTCTCTCCTGTTGCTTGTAGAGCTGTACCCAACTGAGCCATGCAAAGGGCAAGAAAGACTGCAGCTTATCCTCTGATGGGATCCTCTGGCCACCACGGGTCCCAAACCAGCTTTGCAAACCCACGTAGGCTGCATTTGTCCCACTTGAAGCTGAGATCGCTGCAGCCCTTGCCCATCGTCACCCACTCACCAAGGGGCTGCAGCAGGGACACATGTGCCCTGTGCTAGCACAAAGCTATCAGCACTGCTGGGGAGATGCAGGTGGCCACTGCAGCAGCATGGTCTTGCTTCTTGCATTGTCTGGCTGTGTGACAGCCAGCTGCTCTGGCAGGTGACTGGGAACATATTGTTGCACTGTCTTTACAGTTTCAGGGAGGAGAAGCTTCCTCATAGCTGAAAGTGGCAGCAAGCAAGGAAGATCACACATTACGATGCACCTACTAAAGATAGGGTCCATGTTGGATACATTCCCACTGAGGCCTCCATGGCCATTTGTGCTGGGGACAGGTCACTTCTGGCTCCAGCCTTTTCCCAACAAACTGGTGAAGGGGGACAAAGCAAATAATTTGGCTCGCAGCTGCAGAGATCTTCCTGTAGAATTGACTGTGCAAGAAGGGCTGGGTTTTGGGTGTGCTCCCCTTGCGCGGCACCAAGCCCGGTATTGTGCGGCCTCCCTCTGAAGCAACATGTGAGAAGTGGTGGTGGAGGGATGCCAGCCTGGGGGAGCAGGAGGGTGAAAGTGGGACCTTGGGGATAGGCAGTCCATCAAATGCTGGCACTGATGCAGCAGGCTGGTGGTGGTGTCTGGGTGTAGAGCTGCTGCTGGTGGTGGGTTTGGGTTGGATATGGGACAGGTTGAACTAAAGCCAGAGGTCATTCCATCTAGAAAGGAGCTGCTCTGATTTGCTGGGTGCTGGTTCTGGCATTGGTATCCAGTTGCTGCAAAACTTCTGAATTTCCACACGCCATTAAAAGTCAGGACAGAATGGTGTTGGAAATGTTTTCCCAGAAGTGCAAAGTTAGTGTTGGGTAGATGGCTCTTGTACACCAAAAAACCTGGCATGCACAACAGGCTCCCTCCTACCCAGCAAGTCATTTCCCTCTGCAGCCCAAGCACTCATCAGAGCTGCTGCCTTCCTTCCCTTGGTCCTACAAGAAGCAGAGCAGCTCAGCAGGGATTGATATGCCCTGTTTTCCTGTGCACGAGCAGCTCTGTGCTGTTTGGTGAAATCGAGGCACCTCCACTGGGGTCACCGAGGTCACACTTCGACCCACCAGCTTTTAGCAATGGTGACTGCTCAGTTGCAGTAAATTTTTGGAACCAAAGGATGCTCTAACTGCTCCCTTGTGTAAGTCCTTAATGATGTGATGGCAAAGTTTTGTTCTTTGTATCACTCCCATTATACAGACTTTGTGCGTGTGGATTTTATTGTGATAGTTCAGCTTCCAACTGAACTTCCCAGTTCCAGCTGCTTATTATGCTTTCCTCTTCAGAGCAAGGAGCATCTTACATGCAGGTCAGGGAAGGAGCAGTTAACTGCTGAATAATCCAGCTGCAAATCCAGGAATTCCACCAAAGCCTCCAGATCATCACTGCTGCTGTATTTTACTTTAGTCAGTATCCTGAGGTCACCGAAGCCATCAAAAGGTCACTGGGGACACCCCTTTGAGTGCAGGGACTTCCCACCAGCACGACCCCAGTGTGGTGAACTCTGTCACCTGCTCCCCAGCCTTTCCCCATCCTCCACCCAGCAAAAATGCACAGGGGCCCGCGGGAGACAGCAGAGGTGGGGCCAGCTCATGTTGTTCTCCAGTGCTTCAGGACTGGTAGAACAGCTCTTAGAGCACGATTTTACTTGGCACAGGCTGGTTTTGTAATGAAAGAAATAAATAAGTGCCATCTTGCTCTGCTGGGAGGTTGAAGCATTTCCTGGGTTGTTTTTTTTTAATGATCTGTTTGTACCGAGGCCAAACATTGAATACTTTGGCCTCAAAAATAAAAGTTTCAACAAGAACTATAATTGGGAAGAGGCTAAAATAAAGGCACTTTTGTGCCTTCATCCATACTGCCGTATTTTATTTTATTTTATTTTATTTTATT
>NW_010167711.1:5581-6231 GCF_000695765.1 Mesitornis unicolor | reverse complement strand
ATTCCCCTCCAACGATGAATTGTAATCTCTCATATATGCATATTTTTAATATCTGATATGCCTTATTTGGGGTCTTAATGGATGAAAAGTGAAGTTCTTATGTTTCAAAACTCTTTTTAAGTTACTCTTATTTTGAACCATGAGACTGAATGAAGTACAATTGACATTGTTTATAGTTTCTAAAATCTGAGCAGTACCGTAAGTCAAACTTTAGTTAAAATTTTGGTAGTTGAATTATAATGTAATACCCATGTTGCCTAATTTAAGAAAATACAGGAAAACTGTTTTATTGCATTTCTATTCATATTCCCATTTGAACCTAATGTGAAGGAGGTATTAAAGTCACATCTGTTCTTTTAAAGGCAGTGTAATGACTGGGTAATACATACTACTATGTTGTCACCAATGTTTGATCAACTCGATAACTGTTGTTAACTGGTTTGAAGAACTTAGGCTTCGGAAATCTCAAAAATAGATGCAAAGCCCACATGTAGATCTTGAAGATCAGATACATTTTATTATTTAGATAGTGATAGTTTAACATAAGTATTTTTCAGAAGCTTCCTCTACACTGGGTTTAGCTTGTGAGAAAAAATCTTTTCTAGTATAATGCTAATTTATTAGATACTCCCAAGAAAAATATTGCAGAA
>NW_010167711.1:0-5556 GCF_000695765.1 Mesitornis unicolor | reverse complement strand
GATTTTGGAGGTTCATAAGTGAAAATGGTCAATTTAACCAGCAGAAAGAGCACAAATTTTCTCCCTATCCAAAGATTTTTTTTCTGTTTTTAAAGATGCCTGGGCGGGCGTGGGATGAGGAGAGAGTTTGTGTGTGTTTGTAAATGTGGTTGTTGCAATTACTAAAAGCTTTAACTTCTTAGATATTTCTTATTTGATAATTAAATCAAGTATTTTTAGGAGATATTGTTTGTGAATATATGGAGAATATGTCTGCTCACCTCAAGAGAGAGATCTCTGCTGTCAAATTTTGATTTAATGAACTGGAGAATTTGTTACTTTATTTAAGTTTTTTCTACTAATTTTAGATTTATTGATGGAGAGCTTGTGGTTTGTCTCCCAATACTTCAAAAGCTACTTTTATCCACATACTTTGAGTTAGAATCTCCAGCACATGTTAGCTAAGAAGCATCTGGAAAAGCGCAGTGTATTTTTGATGGTGCGCAGCAGCCTTGAGACACTTAAAGCAAGACTAAAATACACTTTCTTTTGTGTTCTGCCTTTCAGGAAATGTTGAGCATTAGTTTTAAAGTTTGTTTACCATAATTAGTTAGTCACATGCAGGCTGATTTGTTTCTTTTGGGTAAAGGAGTGAGTTTTATAGAATGTGATCTCTTTACCGCTGCTCAATAATCGTCTTCCCAAATAAGCCTTTCAACCTTATGTTTCCCTTCTACCTGCATCCTCTGGAAGGTCTCAGTTCTTCCTGAGTTCCTGCAGTTGCTAATAATCAGGTGCAATAGTTGCTGCCTTGTTTTGGGACCAATGATCACCATGTATTCGCTGGTGTTAAGTTGACCCTATGCTAGACGGCAGCTCTTTTCGCTTTGGCTGCTGAGGTTTCAGCCATGAATCAACAGTGTTGAGTAGGATTTTTAGCAGACTTGGGACAGATTTCCTTAAAAGCTGTCACCTTGGACAAATATAGTTCTTAATTTTTGGCAGTGCTTTTGCAGTTGCTTGTAAGTTTGTACAATGTTTGCAAGTTGGTACATTGTGGGATTGTTCTACTTAGAGCTGTTCAGTTTGGTGTGACTGCAGAAGGAAACTTCCTCTGTTATTTCTGTGGGAATGCGTCTATTAGAAATAGATCAAATAACTCCTAAGTATGTCATTCATTTTTGCAAAGCTGCTTACTGTGTTTATGCTAAAGGCTGGCATTTGTGCATTTTAGTACTCATACATAACTTCAGATCACATTAGGTCAAGAAAATAGTGTGACTGTAGCAAGTACTCACTATAATTAGAATGTGAATGCATTGTGCTAGCTGATGCTGTACAGTAACAAGTGTCCCTCTAGAGAACTTAAGATGCTAGCGCATGCTAAAATCTGCATGAAAGCATCTTTGCTGCTTTTGTAATTAAGGCATGCGAATACATATTGCAGTCACATTACACTCTCTGTGTAGGTACATGCCGTTTTCCAGCAATTACCTTGAGTAGAATCATACTCACAAGTTTTGGTAGAGTAGTTCTCTTCTGTCTTTTTTTAGACTTGAAATCTCTATAGTACTATGCTGCATCAGAGGTTTTCAGGTGCTTTCTTTTTAACAGTAAGTCTTCAGCTGGGTATGGCACATTCATTCTGAGGCTTGGAGCCAGTAGTGTGGTGAAACTGCTTACTCCAAAGTAGAGGTGGGGATGTTGTTTTGGCGTTCTTTAAAAATTATATGACTGCTGTAGTTGCCTAAGGTAATGCTAAAGTGTTGGGTTTGTTTTTTTTAAAGTGCTGAGGACCTTTTATAGTGTTTGGTTCAGGTGGGAAATGAGAATTGGAGCCTTTTGGTAATTATACTAATAATTCCTTAATTCTAACAAAACTGTTAAATTATTTAGCTTCCACCACACAGAGTCTCTCGAAGTGGGCAGCAGTCTCCATTTCAGAGGTGGAACTAACATGGGGTTTTGCAGAACTGCCACCTTCTTTGAAAAGCAGAGTATCTTTCTGGAACCTGATTGTCAAGCTTTTGCTTTCTGAAAAAGGAATTCTTAGTGCAAAAATCACTAATGCAAAATCTGTCAGATTTGACCTACCGTATGTCAGATATACATAAGGAGAGATTTTATATTACAGACCTTTTGTCTCATGTCTTGAGTGCTTTTCAGAGCTCTGTTTTTGCAATTCTATCCTTTTGGTCTATTTGAATCTTGGATTAAGTGGATTATATGGTCTTTTCATCATTTTAGAGATGTGCAAAGTTTGAAAAAGTTAGTTTTATCCTTGTCCTCTATGTGGAGAGTCATGAGTCCATCTCCTCTTCCTTCTTTTTCCATCAAAAAAGTCTCTCTGTATTGATTAATTTTGCAAGTAATTGGTCTGTATCTGTTAATTAGAGCAATAGTTGGAGAATTTGGAGATCAAGGCACTTGGCACCAGAAGTTACACATTCATCATGTTTCATAGCCTCAGAACAAATAAATAAGTCCATGGAACATGACATACCTCAGGTCTTCAGTTCCCATTGGCCCCCTCACAGGGTCCTCTCTACCCTTACCAGATACAAGCTGTCAATCAATACTAGATCATGTCTTCTCTTTTGAAAGGATGAGCAGCATTACAGATAGACTCAGGTATTATTTATCAAGACTCAGATTATCTGAGTTGGAAAAAAAGTGGTTGGGAAGGGCTAATACAGAAAGGGATTTTCTTTCTCCACAACAATTGACAACAAATGAGTCATCATCCTCTGCTTAGGTGCTTCATGATATTTTGATGATATAATTTCTTTAGGAAGTAATGAAGCCTCATGCATATTTTCTTTTTTTCTAATCACCATCAGTAGTCACATTTCCTGTACTACTTGGTGCTGTTGAATACTTTTAAAGGAAGTAGGGGTCCATATTCTGAACCTATTTTGATCACTTAGCTGGAGTTGTGTTTTGTTCACATTCTGACGTTGAGTACTCCAAGAAAGTGCAGGAATCCTGTTGAGTTTTAGAAAATTAGGTCCCAGGAATTTCTGTTCTTCTCAGGAATCTTTTTTTTCCTTGTGTGAGGATGGGTGTGAGGGAGAAATTTCATTTTGTTAACCTCAGTTCTTTTCATTAACTCATGCTTTGCCACTGTTCAGATACAAGTAGGTTATTTTTGTATAGAGTCAAGTACTTAAAAACCAGTCAGTCACTTTCAGTTTAAATCTTTCCTAGAGCATTGTGTTAAGTTCTTATTGTTCTTCAAGATTCAGACCTGCTACTGAGTTAATTTTCAGGTTCAAGGTTTATACCTTGAGATCTTTTGTGCTTTTGTAAAAGTCCCAAATACTTTGAATCAAAACCATCTAAGATATTAATGTTGAAAGGAACTCTGAGTCTTCTAGGAAGGGAGAAAAGGGAGGATAACCTTGAAAATTACTTGAAAAAAACAAAGAAACTTGTCTTTTTTCAGAGACTCTTTTCCAAATTGATTTAATTTTATATTTTATTCAGATCTGTTAAATTTTAATTTGAGCTCTCCCCTACATTGTATTGTGTGTTCACTGTTAGATTTTAGGCCAGTTCAAAGACACTTTTATATAATGCAGCTGTCTTAACAGATTAAGGAGTTCTTCTTTTACATGTAAAAGGCACTGTTCTCTGTAGTTTGAGAGAAGAGTAATTAAATCATTAATCACTAACCATTTCATTGGGAAGCTAATTTTTTAAAAAAACTTCAAGGCATTAGAAGCATTTTTTTGAATGAGACAAACGTACTCATGTCTGTGTTTTTTCCGTATGTATTTTACTTCTAAGAATCCATTTTACCCACTCTTTTGAATCTTACTGTGGATTCTTTGAATTAGGAAGATGTGAAGCTGTAATAACTTTATTTCCAATAATTGGATAAGGTAGGAGGCATTTGGATGCCTGCTGTGGGCCCTTCTTTTTTTAGTTCGTTCCAAGCCCATATCAGCAGAGACACACATCTCAAGAGTGTGAATCTGCCGGAGCAAAACTCTCAAAACTACAGTTATAGGTAAGTAACCTTTTTCTCTTACTTTTAAGTTCTTATCCAGTTCCTCTCCCTTTCTCCCTATTACCCATCTCCGCCCAAAAGTTCCCCAAAGAGGAAACTAATAGAAGGACACTATTAAGGATGAATAGTTTGTTGATGTCTAATTTTATGTAGCAAATTAATGAAATAACATAATGTGTAAGTATAACCAGCATTTTGGCATTTATTTCCAAACATACATTGTAGGGGTTTTTTCCTTAAAAATGGAGCTACAAATGCAGTCATTTGTGTAAAAATCTTGCGGAAGATTATAGTCACTAATACCAGATTAAATGAGACACTGTAAAATACAAATGATTGTGTCTCTGTGTAGCAGGACAGTGTGAGAATTAGGTATCGTGTATTTCATGTATGCAAGCTGTCATTCGATCTGGATTTTGTAGTGTAATGTAATAGATGAAACTGGCATGTCATATAGATTTCCCAAGAAAAAGTAGTTTTTCAGCCTCCAATTCCTATAAATGAGAGATTTTTTTGGGGGGATATGTGTGTGTGTGTGTGTGTGTGTTCAGACATGTTTCAAGAAAAGTAAGGGGAAGAAATTCCTCTTTTATATAGAGAAATAGCAATGAAGTGTTGCAATGTTTCCATTAATCTAGGAAAAATGGCTTTTTTATTGTATTTTATAAAGAAAGAAATAGCAATTGAATGAAAAAGACATTTTTAAAAAGTAGAGGCATATTTTTTTAATGGTGTTTTTTTTGGTGCTCTTGTGACATAAAATCAAATTCCCCCATTTGTTGTGCTTTACATAGCATAGTGCAGAAGAAACCTGCTCTTATAAGCAGATGTAGAAAATAACTGAAATTTAGCAATTTGGCAAGAAGTCTATTTTTTTTAGTTGTAGCATAACCTAAGATTAGAAAATTAAGTACAACTTGCGTGCAGCCTGTGCCTTTGATTGTACCTGTTAGATGGATGGGAGGATTTATAATACCACTTACCTAGTAATGATGTGATTTTGTTCCGGGACAGTCATTTCTCTATAATGGATATAAATCCTGATAAAGAAAAGGCATATACAATTAATAATCCCAGTTTAAATCCAGCATTTCTACAGTTCATAGTCACTAAGTTCACTCTGACAGCAACCTAAGAAGAGACAGACTTTTTAATTTATTTGTCATGCAGTGCAAGTGTTACTGGATCTAATTAACTGCAGGTATTTTTGAATGCAGGGTATAATGTCAGAATAAAATCAGTGTCTAGAAAAAGAGATGTCTAAGTCATTGTTTATTTCTAAGGTTTACTCTTTATACAAATGAATTGGATATATTAATCTGTAAGTGATACATAAAATAAGTAGTCTTCTTTAAGTCTACTGTTAGTGTGTTGCATTTCTCTCATGAAATTAGGTGCTTCATTGTGTATTTCAAAAGTAATTGCACTTCAGGTTTTGATCAGGTATTTTAACAGTTGAGTTTACAAAACTATAATTCTTCACATAGCAGTCACTTGGATAAAACCTGGCATTTGTGTCAGAAAAATAACATAAAATCACAGAATATTAGGAGTTGAAAGGGACC
>NW_010167710.1:91120-120017 GCF_000695765.1 Mesitornis unicolor | reverse complement strand
AGTTGTGTGATTTATTCCACCATGTTTCTGTAATAGCTACTACATTATAGTTTATTTCAATGCACAATAGCTTCTAGTTCCTCCTGCTTATTGCCCATGCTGCGTGCATTGGTGTAGACACACTTCAGTCGGGCTAAAGGCCCTGCCACATCTTAACAAGGAGCAGTCCTAATTTCTGCCAAGCCATTTTCAGGGACTTCCACAGTTACTAACCCATCAGTGACCCTTGTACCTTGGTTGCTGCATGGAACTCCATCCCCTACCTCCACTGGGGCTGTAGTCCAAAGAGTCTTTTGACACTACGCTGACAGGCACCAGCTGAAAGCCTGAAGTCTTGCTTCCAAAGTAGGCAAAAGGACTTATTCAATTCCTATTTTGTATATTTTTCAAGACATAAGTAGAGGTAGATGTGGTGCCTGAGAGATGTCAAGCTTTTCTCTGTAATCTCTTTTTATCTTTAGGTATCAAGACAGGAACACACCTTCCATCACCATGTATAGTACAGTTGACAGTGAGTGTTATTTCCTGGCTGCTAATGCAGAGGCTATCACGTTAGTTAGCTAGAGTTGTACAGCTCAGAAACTGCAGCCAGGCATTAACATGCCCTGAATAGGGCCTCAGGTGTGCAGTAACCCACTTTCACCATTACTGATGCAAGTAAATTAATTAATCCAGGGAGCTGATCCATTCTTGAAACATCAACACTGCAATACAACTGCTTTCATAAACTGTTGCAAACTGAAATAAAATGCAGCTGATTCAGGATGCTGTCCAAAAAAGAGGAGCGTGTTTTTGAGATGAAAACATACTGCTTCTAACTTGTTTACCCACATAAACAGCCCTGTAGCCTTGAAATTCTCCCTTTTGTTTTATTGCTCTATTTATCTCTTCAGCATCTGATCGTAAAGCAAGTGTCAATAAACCTCAGGGCACCCTCAGAATTCTCTTCCCATATTTCTTTGGTTTATGATCCCCTTTCCTAACAGGCATCAGAATTTAAACTGTTTTTCTGTTAAATAGCTCATCAAACTGCAGAGTGCCCAGCAGAGACTCCCAAACCTACGGCTACCTCAGCTGTTGATGTTCATCACTGGTACTTTGTCCAGACAGGTTGCTTTTGCCCCTAACAGAAAACCTTATTGAAAGCCCTGCAGAGCAAAACATCTTCAAACTTCCTAGCTTCATTGCAGTGCCCAAAGGAGTAAAGGCCACCAGGTGCATGGGGGTGATTAGTCACTATATCTTTTGCTTCCAAGGGCTTCTTTTCCTGTCAGGAAAGGCCTCTTAAAGCATTCTAGCCATATCAGACTTGCTATCTGCTTGAACAAACTAGCCTCTAAAATAATTTGTCAATCCATCCACATCAGTACCATTTATTTCATTAATTGGAAGAATTAGTCCTTTGCAGCAAGTCAAAGACTGTGGAGCCAAAATATACTGTACTTTCTCCCAAGTGACCCAGAGACCCTTGGACGAACTCTTGGGGTGCCATTAAAATGAATAGTTATATAGAAAAAATAGCATTTTAATGTTTATTTAACATAGCTACCTTTCCAAAAAAAGGAACTTTCAACATTTTAAAACATCTGGTTGCTTTATTTTTTCATTTGTTTCTCCAGTGGTATGAGCAGAACGTCTTCAATTTAGAAAAGACAAGTCTGTATTCTTAGCCACATGGATGCTCTCAGGTTACAAGCAATGTGGAGGAGGAGGAGATATATAAATACCTTTTCAAATTACTTTAGGTCTGACATATTAAATTTTAGAGAGCCAAGTTCTACTATCCATTATACTACCAAGATCAATGAAGCTAGTCTGAAGCTATAGCTGTATACACAATACTAGCCACAGCAGGTACTGCTGCATTTAAAAACATTGTATAAGGTATAGCAACGTGAATTATAGCAGCTTAATAAAAGAATTAATTTGCTCTTTTAAATGGCTAAGATTTTTACACAGACACTATTACACAATCAAGAAGGTAGGCTACCACAAACCTCTCAAACAGGCACACATAAATACATACATACTTCTTCATAGAAATACATGTATATTAACACATAAAATTATAACACCAGAAACAGTGATAGATATTATGTGCTATATGCATCTAAGTTATACACTGTGTACCTGAGAATCTTAAAGATCTACAGTATCAAAAAATCCTCAGAGCATCCCTGGATTTTTTTTTCCATATTTCCTTGGTTTCTGATCCCCTTTTCTAACAGGCACCAGAAATTAACCTGCTTTTCTAATCAATAGCTCATCAGTCCTATCTATGAGAATCATCACCTCTCCAGTCCTGCACAATATTCTCCCATCTGCTCATACAGTACCATAGTCTTGCTCCTAAAAGCTCATGCTAACTTAGGTGACTTTAAAACTTTCAGGATCACAGATTTCTAGCATGCAGAAATCTTTCATGCAGGGCCTGCTTCCTCCTGAATACAGACCTTTGTGCTTGCATTTGTCTGTGATAAAATGCCTGTTCTTCCAAAAATACACTGTCAAGCAGTCCGCCCTGTTCCGCTAAAAGGTCCTACCAGAACATCAGGATATTTTTCTAACAATAGCTTCATACCTATTTCCAAATAACTGGAAGAAAATGGTCAATTGAATAGCACTGGGCTAACAATCAGACCAGCTGATTTCCTGAATAAAAAAACCCCTTTCTATCCTTGTGATGACGATAACCTTTTTATAGATGCTTTTACAAAATATTTTTAATCCTTGCAATATTGAGTGATTTTATCTCCTACTAATTGTCTTAATCTAATCTGTTAAGTGAGCAGCTTGTCATCACATTTAACTTTACTGACAATGTCTGAAATTTAATCCAGTTATTTGGCAAGAGCAGATTTAAATAAAACTATCTTCACTAGAAATAATTACTTTATAACCATTAACTGACTGTATTTCCTGAGAAGATCTTAATGATTTTTGTTCAGAATCAGTGTCAGATTAGCCTACCTACAATTACACAGCTTATTCTGTTTATTCTTCTTAAACATAGCTTCCTATAAGCTTTTATTTTTTATTCATTGGAATTTCTTTGATGTTTCAGGGCTAACATTTACACTGAATTTCAGTAAAATAATTAAAATTGAAGAGCAGCTCTATCTCACCCAAGACCTAGATTTGTTAGTATTTGTAATTTTATGGCTGTTTCCTCTAAATTTGCACAAAATTTTCTGAAGGAGTCCTTTCTTGGCAGATAGGATGATATTTCATCGTCACCAGTACAAAAGGTGTAGAACCACCTGGTTTCTGGTTCAGTTCTAATAGCTCAGCTATCACTTTTAGAAAACAATCAAAACTCACACATTAAATTATCTTCAAGACCTTAAACATCTCAAATTGAGAGTTACAATCAGGTAAATAATTTTAGTTCTCTGTTGTGAAAATGAATAGTCTCTTTGGCGTTGTTACTTAGAATGCTATGATAGGGAAGTGATATCCTTTGTGGCAACTCAGCACACAATGCAATAAATGACTTTATGGCTGATTTGGTAAGGCAAGACTGGGGTGTTCAATAACCACAAAAACCAGTTTATTGACATACAGCCCATTGCCGCTGACACTATATTTTCATAAGAGAAAGCATTAGAATTTATTTATTTTTAAGAAGGAAAATTAATAAGATCAATACAATCAGGTTTGAAAGTATTTTGCACCACCTTTCCTAGCACTTCTATATATGATTTTTCAAAATGCAGCATCTCTTTCTGAAATCATAGCATGCATACGTAAAACTTGAATCCACCCTCCTACGCACGGAACAATCCAACAGGCCTTGAAATTCATGCACTGTGAGCCTACGCCACGCTATCTGTGTTCATGTATCGAGTAGTATTTTCCAAAATGTGTGCTTCTTCCAGTAAGGCAAGTGGTGTTCTCAAGGAAAAAGACTCACTGAGCCACCAGAAGCTGAAGCCAGGAGGAAAATTTCACGACTTTGGGCTAAGCGGGCTGGGACTGAGACCACTTGCTACGTCAAAGGTGTTTGGCAACTGAAGCAACGATCTGAAGGTTAGCACAGCAGAAATAGGAGTAGGATGATGACTTCATCTGTGCGAAGAAAAATGGCATTTTACTGTTAATTGGACCATAGAGCAATACAGCCTTGAAATGTACCAACTTAAGCATGAGGATTTTGTGATGATGTTTAGGAGTTTGTGCTGTTCTGATATCATTGCCTATGACAAGATGTGACCCTAGCTGCATTATTGAGTAGGAAGAGAAAAGTGAATTGCTGTTTTACTAACAAAACAAGACAATCCAAAGGTATTGTGGAATACACAACCATACATAACTTTAAATTAATATATAAAATGGGTAAAGTAAGCTATAAAAGGTCATTTAAAAAAAATTATTCACTGAAATTTTTCCTCAACGTGACTAACATCTGTTGGTCATTTTGTCCACCAGCTCAACGAGGTTCAGAATATGAAAAAGATAATGAACTGTGAGGAAGGCTTTGCTTTGCAAGAGCGTTTCTTTGATTTTTTTTGTTTTTTCATAATTGTTCTGACCTCTGACCAGTCACAAAATAACAGTCATTAATTGGGCCCTATTTGTTCTCAACCTAATGCTGCAACCAGCAGAACCATGTCCTCCAGCCCATCCTCATCCATGAGCAGTGGCATAAATGCTGCCACAAGAAGAATGTGCTTAACGCAGATATCTATTTAGGGCCTGTTATAATCTCTCATCTGGAGTAACAAAACCCAGGTGCTCCACATAGCAGCTGCTTGTCACCCTTTGTGATAGCCTGGCAGACCTGAAAGTGAAGAGAGATCTGAAACCTCGTGCAGACATAATACATTTCATTCCCCAGAAAATGAAACCATGCTTGGAGTTTCCCTAAGTGATGGTTGTAACAGGAGACACAGCACTGTCAACACCTGTGTGGGAGCACCATTTGATGGAAACTGGGAACCTTTGTGTAATCCCTAAAGGACAAATGTAATCAGCCTTCTAAGAACAAAACATTTCTTCCTCAAATCACTGCTTTTTATGGGTGCTCTATCACCTCTAGCCTATATTAAAAGACTGAAATAATATTGCTCAGCTGTGCCAACTAATCTTACCACTCATACAGATGACTTAGTAGAGTGGATGAACAACCTGAAGGAAAAATGGTCTTCTATAAAAATATTCATCCATTAAAGACATAAGATGGTCCTAGTTTTCTTGCATATTTTAACCCAGCACAGTGTAACAGCTACTCTTTTATGTACACAGAAAACCTCCATGCACTAGAAGCCCAAAGCAAGTTAGCAAGGTCCTTCCTACCCCTCCTACCTTTGCCTCCACTGCACATTTCAGAGCTGTCGACACAGCTCCTTGTGTGGTCTGGAAACTGATGCTGTTCAACAGCAGCCAAAAGAGAGGGGAAAATCTGCTTTTTTATTTATATAAATCTGGCTAAGAGTTTTTATTTATTTAGAATGGAGTTTAAACTGTGCTTGATTCTAATTAAATAAAACACATTATTTTCCCTCCCTACTGGTTGCCACCAAGCCGTGTGAATTTCAAAGACCACACAGACAGCAGTGGCTGTGTGGTAAGACGGGGACCGATGCAAAGGGAGGCAGCACACCGGAGGCTGGGGTTTGCAAGGTTTGCAGGTGAAGGAACCACTATGAAAGGCACGCTGTGACAGTACGGGTAAGCATGACTCTGAAAAAGACATCAGTTCCTTGGATATTGTGCTCATGCTGATCCTTCTCCTTCCCTGTCCACCAGTGCATTTCTCCTCCACTGGGCTGAGCCTTACTCACGTCACTCCTGTTCATCGCAGTGAAAACTCTCTGTGAGTAACAGCAGCCCTGTGAGGACACGATGGTGGGGAACATGCAGGAAGAATGGCAACACAACATAAGTGGAGAGGAAAGGAAGAAAATACCTTTAAGATTTATTCCAGGCTGACCATTACCAAGGACAAATCAGCTTCAGTCAGACCCTTGAAAAAATAAATTATAAGGGAAAAAACCCACAAAAGTGAACATGCTGGGAGAAGGGAATGGGCTCTTTTTCGTCTTCAGTCAGTCATACACAACATTTCTGTAACACGTATGTCTTCTTTTCAGCCTTTAAGTCACAAATTTAATGGACCAAATACAACTCAACTTTGGAGTAACCCTTGGGATGAATTTAGGCGTAGCTTTAATGGAAGCAGTATCAGATGAAAAATAGATGAAAACTGTGCAAAAAATTACCTTCCTATGCTGCTTCATGGGTGAGTCTCATTCATCTCATCTCATCTCATCTCATCTCACTCAGTGATCAGCAAAGACACTGAGTCCTAGTGTCCCACACCTGAACATCCCTTCTTTCTTCACATGGTCAGTAACTGTTACCTTCAGACAAGCTAAGTTCAGACAAGTTCAGTTCAGATATTTTGAAAACCCCAGATTCCTAAGACATCTATCTGCCAGAGGAGGCACCTGCTAAAGCTCCCTGTGTTTGGAGGAAAGGAGAAAAGCAACAGTAAAAGTGTCAACTTCTTTTAGCATCCAGCAACAAACAAATCTACAACTGCTCCCACACTACCCACTTAAAATGAATGCCATATAAAGCCAAGCATTTATGGAAAGTTCCCATTTTAGACTGTCAGATAAAAAAAAGTATAGATTCATCTGACACTCTGCTTGTCCCTGAACTGCTGCACCATTGATTTGCATTCTTATTTCTCCTCTCCTTCCTACATTTCTCCTTTTGAAAGCCAATACAGAGGAAATCACAAAATCTATCTTCTTGGCAGGCACCTTGCTGTCATTGACCAAAGACTCCACCATGTTATGTTTTGTTCCTCTCTTTGTTTTTGTGGTTTACCAGCTGTTAACTGGAGGAAGAGCTGATTGCAGACAAAGTAATTTTTCTGGTGGACTGTGGTCTGCACAGGGCTTAATCTTAATCTCATTAATCCAACTAAGGGACCAGCATTTGCATCCAAAATTATAGTTGTATTCATCAATACCAACCTGAAAAGCCTACTGTTGGAACACAGACTGCTTCTCAGGAACTGTCTATACAGCCTGCTTGCACAGGGCCTTATTTGCCAGTGTATGCTAAAATGCAGCAGGTAATAGTCCTATCAGGCAGACCTGTCCATACTCACGATTAAGTAAGTTATTTTACAAGTTTCAGTACAGACTTCAGCAGCAGCATCTGCTGACCTTGTGTGAATGTGAATGTTCAAATGTCTTATTCCTGGGATGAACATCAAACACCAGCAGAAGGACCAGGACACAATTAGCAGTAGCTACTAAAATTTTCTCTTCCATTTACTGAGGAAGGAAGAGGGATCAATGAACTCTTATATCTGAAAGAAAGAAAAAAAATACTTAATACAAAGACTGGCAATGCAGAAACAGGTCAAAGGAGAGTAGGAAACTTACAGGGAGGTCAAGCCAACTGAAAAGCCTGTGTTTTTCTCCAAATAAAGCAGACATTCAGAGTCCATAGCTTGTGAGACACTTGGCCAAAGTCAAACTGAGACATACATAACTCTACCATAAGACAGATGGAAAGAAAGCAAAAACATTCATATCTCAGCAGACCAGCACAGTTGGCTCAAAATTTACTGTTTAAGGGAAAGGTCAGGTGACAGCTCTTATTCAGTGATGACTGCTGAGTATGAGGAGACTTAAGGAAGGAGAGATGATTAAAGCAGCAGCAAACCCTCCCCAGCTGAGATGGGTGCTGGACAAAGCACTTATCTCCCTGTGCTCCCATGTATACTAAAACTCAGAAGCAATTCTGAGAGGAAAAGACTAGTAACCCTATCTGGATTCAGAACATCTTTCTGAATTCAGCTGGTTCACATAATGATGCAGCACAGATTTCTGTGAACAGCAACTTGGCTTTTCCAGATCTACAGACAGGCATGGAGAATTCATTGCTGCATGCTGGCTGCAGGGGGACTAACAGAGTCCCACAAGGATTCGAGATCCCTGTCCCTCAGTTAACACACCTGGCACATTTCCACCAAATCTGTTGAACATGAAAGCTTCCTATCCTTTTAGTCCCTTATTTTCCTCCTTCCAACATCTGACATTCTAGGTGTAACATACACAGTAAGGCACCCCCTACACCCTTGCCCCCATCTGTCACATCTTGCACCTTAGGTGAAATGAGCATAAATGCAGCCAAACTAAGGACAAACCACAAGAAATAGGTGCTTAGAACATCTGCAGAGGACAAATGTAACCCTGAGTTCCCTGTTAATCCTCGCCTGCAAGACCTTTGCCTGCTGTATCACTGGTCATTGCAAAGTAAACACCATGAATTCTTACTGCTAAGGTCAAAGATGTGGACACCACCAAACAAAATGTGAGTCGGGAATGCTCCATCTCCTCTCTCTGTCTTCTTACTAGATATTACAGTAGGACTTTTCCAGACTCCTTAGAGATGTTTCCAAATAAATTTTCAGTATAGTGTAATCTAACAGACTGGGTTGAGAGTGTATATTTTGACTTTTCTCTTTAAAAAAAAAAACAAAAAAAATCTTTATTCTGATTTCTGTGCAGCAAAAGAGAGAAGACTTACATTTAAAATGTTTTAGAGATCCTATGAGAAACCTCTTTATATTTGTGTGTGGTCCTGCAGTTTTGTCAGTTGTCTGACATTTTAATTTCCTGTTCCCCTCTTATGGTGGGATTCTGATTTCCTCTCACTCTTTTTCCTTTTTCTATTACAAGAACCTGACAGGCATCTTCATTTCTTCCATCTGTTTCCTATTCACTTTTATAAATATTGAAACAAATAATTAATTTGGCAAACAGGCATGATGTATCCTGGCTCATCTTCTGTCAATATATAACTCCTACCGTCCATTTCCCCGTCTTTCAGCCTCTTACAGATATTAGCTCCTTTGCACCAGACTACTCATGGTCTAACTCGTCAATGAAACTAGTCCAGCTTTAAATAGTTTAATGTTTCTGGATTAGAAACAGCCATTCAGGCTATTCTGTGTCCTCACAAAATGCTGTGTCAACACAATCCAGTTGCAGACTACCCTTTGATAAACTTTCTGTGTTTGCACAGTTTAAAATAAGAAAGAACTATCCATGAATAGTCTGATGGAACGACCATGCTGAGCAAGTCTGCCATCAGTGATCAAATAAACATAGGACTCTGCCAGCAGAGATACGACGTTACTGGGAGTAAAAATATTGAGTCTAAAATCTCTAAAGCAACCCCAAGCTGTTCAAACAGATATTACCCAATGCCTGTCTATTCCTGTTTCATATGCCAATGTAGCTTTCGGTGTACTGGGAATCTCAGCCCATGAGATTCCTCCTGAGTGTCCAGTTGGCATTTTAACAGAGCAAAGACTGTCCTTTTCTTCTGTGGTTGGCTGTGGCTTGTGTCAGAGCTGTTCAGCATCTCCAAACATCAAATACAAAACCCTGACATAGTACCTAGGAGTACTCTTATGGCTGCAGGAGCATCCACGTCCTGAAAGTCAAGGACGAATTTAATAGATTTTAATTGTTCCTTATCACTGCTGAAATGCTAACTCAATGTTCCAAATAAGTTTTGCTGTGAAAGACCACGCTAACCCAGCACTCATGCTAGCCAGAGATCTTACATGATGTTAAAAATCTTTTTTGTGTTGCAAAGTGCCAAAATCCCTTCTGTGTTATTCACTCTCTCCTCACACACCAATACTAGTGATTGTCAGAACTAAGACAGACTCCAGCATCTTGCAGCCCTTTCAGCCCTCAGCAATGAGTGAATGCAATTTTATTCCTTTCTGGTTGTCCACCCTTCACTGTAAAACCCCTTGGGAATACACCACCCTTTTTGCCAGTCAGTTCAGCCGAACTGGGACCAGTTGTGCTGCCCTTTCCCCAGGTGTCAGCCAGCAGCATGCCCCTTCTCCCCTTCTCCACTGACTTCTGCCCAGACCACGTCGGGCTCTCACCCTTAACTCACTGGCCATCACAGCACTCACCAAACCTTACCCAGATCATCTTTCCTCTCCTCAGACTTGTGGTCATGACTCTGAATTCATCCTTTGGATGTTTTCCCAAATGAACATGCCTGTAACATTTCCTTGGGGCTTTAAAAAGACTTTTCAACCCATTTTTCCATATCACCACACACTGCCCTGGAGATATCTCTGAGGTAGATATATGGTGAGGTTACACATTCCTAGTCCTCACCGGGAATGGGATTGCAAAAAAAATTCCAATTATTTTAGGTTATGGAAAAAGTAATCAAATATTTCACTCACCACTAAAATGTCATCGTTTCATGCATTTCACAAAGAATTCTCTCATTATGTTAGATAGGCCTGGAGAGACTCCAGTCTCTGTGGGTTACATGCATTCCTCTGTTCTGTTCAGAAATTAAAAGCCTTCGTCTGTTTTACAAGAAAGCTAAGTCACTTGGTGCCCTGCTACTGACCCAAAACTTGATGGCAATACACCTGATTTCTTTTACAAACTAACTTGGCCTTTTCTGAATTTGTTCCCCACACAGCTGTGTGCACAGCATTCTCCCCACATGCTTCGATAAAAATAACAATTACACATGAAGAAAAAAGAAAGCCCAGAACAATAACAACATCAGCAGCCATTTGAGAAAAATTAATGAGTGCTGCCAAACAGCACAGCCATTCACTGACACTGAATAAACAAGACAGAATAAACCCAACACTATTAGCCCAATTTTTAATTTAACTAGACTTCTTTTTTTAATTTCGGCACAACACTGCGACAATATAATAGCATTACATAAACACTGCAGCATCAGCAAGAAGGCTCAGAGCTTGAGCAAAGGAGTATGTCAGCAGCACAGACCTTAGGAACACAAGTGAGCAATTCTCACTGCAGGAGAGAGGTGAAATGGATCCTTACCTCTTACTCTCCTCCATATCACCACAACGCCTAGAAGCTCTGAGAGCCAAAGACACCAGTGACTGCGAACTGTACGAACACACAAAAGGACGGTCCTAAACTTATATTCTACAGGTCTAAGACTGTAGCACCTTCATGAGAAATGGCACAACAGAGATAAAGGTTGAGTAAGAAATGTCTGTATTGAGAAATACATTGGTTTTCAGTCTTTACTGCTTTAATCTGAACTTCTACGCTGCTAAGTTTTACGTAATAAAACGCATCTCCTGATAATTTGCTGCAAAGTTTCACCTTTTCCACAAGACCTTCATAAAATGTCTTTCTGCAAAATCAGAGTAGAAAAGAAAATCTATTTAAGGAACAAATATAACACATGTTCCAGATCATCCAAAGAACCAGGGTAGGAAATTACACTGATTGCTTCTTAGTAGAAAATGCAATAGATTCTTTTGAAATGTCATAGATTTCTTTCGAAAAGAAATATGTATTGGGACAACATATGTTAGAGAGGCACTAAAGATCCCTGTTCAGGATGACTAAGTGTAAGTAGTGGCTTTTAGTGCAGACATTGGTGCTTCATCCTAGTGATCCTATGATGATAATATAAAGTATCAGATACTACATCCGATCCTACAGACTCCACTCATATGAGCAAATCCCATTGCCCTGGCAGGCTACACTTCTGTGCATAACCCGCAGCAGCAGAAAGGGTGTATGTCTGAGAGCAGTTACTAACCCCCTCTGGAGTTGCCTTTGGTGGGGAAAAGAGGAGGGAAGAAATTGTCAATCATTCACGATTTTCAGTTTAGCCCTAATCCCTTAATTCTGTCATTCTGAGGGTAGAGACTTTTGCTTAATGGCACTGCCAGAAATAACAAGCTAGAATTGCATGTTTATGAAATGGGGTCTTAGTTACTTATTAGGATCAACTGGGCTTGAATTAATGTTGGCTCAAATTCAAGAGCACTGAATGGACTGAATAAGCATCACAGTTTTAAAACTCTTTAATGGTTGTTTGTTGTGTATGTTTAACATACTAGAAACATCCAAGCACACAAGACCATAGTTTTCTTGTAAATAGATGGACATAGGAAAACATGGCTAATATAGTACAGTCTTTGGATTCGTAGCTCTACTTATACTGGTGACTGACAGATTAAGATAATCCTGAATTTAACAGGACACCTTTCACTCCCAAATTTAAGTTGGGCTGGGGCAGATAGACACGTCACTCTGCCACCATCTGTGCATTTACTTCAGAAGGTAGGTGACCATTTTACAGGTGATAAGCCAAAACAGGGCAGGAGTAGAGATTATGCAGAAGTGAGGGCGTAATGTTAAGTGGAAGAGAATCCAGGAAAGGTAAAAAAGTAGCTGACACTGTAGATAGCTTGGAGCTTTGGAAAACTTACTGCTGAAGGGCACTGAATACACATTCACTGAATGTGAAAATGACTCCACATTTTGAATTGATAACATTTTCACACAAGATACTTGCTCCACATGACTTATGAATTATCTGAAGCACAAAGAGGACAACCATACATGCAGTTTTAATGCACATTGCACAGGACTTCTTACAATACTAAGTTATGTTTTTCTTTTTTACTGTGTAAAAGCCCATTACATTTAAGTTTGCATGACAGTACAGCTGCATTTCTGAAGATTTAACCCTGCGACGGATATTCACGTAGAGGATAATGTGTCAGGAATCACTGAGCACAAGACATAAAGGGAGTGTGATCACACCAGCTTTCTGTTTCAAGTCAGGAGCAAGTTTTTGAAGAAAATGTCCTCATCATCCCACTCACCGTGCTTTGGTTTGCACTTCAAACAGCCTTAGGACTCACAGACTGGATTATGAAACAAAACTGGAAGATCCACTCCAGCAGCGTACCTACTGCACCCCAACCAGTTACAGGTATGGAGCCTACAGGACCAGATTAGAAATAGTTCAAGGTAGAGTATCTGAAATATGCTGCATGCAGACAACAGCTCCTCAGCACCAACTGCTCTGTTGACAAAAGCAGAATGTAGGGGCATAGGGAGAGGAAACAAAGTGCAAGCTGCCAAGCAACTCCTCTACACTAAGGCCAGTTCCAAAATCCTGACACTGGAACCAAATACCTCCTGAGCTGATTTAATCCCTACTGAAGGACAGTATGTTGCCAACCCAGACCCAAAGAAAAGAAAAATTACTTTCAAACTAAGGTCCCAAGGCAAAAACCGAAAATAAAACTGAAAAAAATTCACAGATTTGACTGAAAATGATGGCAATAAAAACACATGGCAATAATAATAAAATAAACATTACTGGATCTGATTTTTCATCAAAATATTAGAAATTTTGACTAAAAGTATTACTCTTGTCTGAACACAAAGGTTCTCTAATTTAAAAAAAATATGAGAAAAATAAATCTCTGTCTGTCATACACAACCACAAAGTAGTGGTGAGTCAGACCAGACTTACGCCAAACTGAGATGCACATATTATTAACATGACCGTAACAGCCCTGTAATACATAACCTTGACTATTTATTTATCAGAAGCAAAGCAAATTCTGCCTATTCTAAGCCCTGTGACCAGAAGCTTCAGGGAGAGAAATGTCATCCTCCTCCCCTTTTGGTAAGAAGGGAAACATGCTACCAAAGACAGTTTCATTGGCAAAGGCTTTCGAGCCAGCATCTCTGGTAGGAGTATTATCATAAGCAGACACCATCTGGGCTGTGGGGAAGTGCTCTCCTGCTCTCACAGCCCTATAGTAGAGGACTGCAGCAACAGAGAAGTTTGCCATGAGAGACGCAGCTTTGTACAAGCAACCTCCACAAAGGTTAGCTCTGCAGAGTGAAAAGCAGACCACTTTATTGCTCTACCAAGAAGTCGGAGACATTTAGTGGCTCATGTACCACAATACCTGTATAAGGTAGTTCTCGGATAGGTCAAAATTATACTTAGGCCAAAACCCATTAAAGGTTTTTGAAAGCAATCTGCAGTTTTGGGCCCCTGCTTTGAATGACCCAGCAGGCTTGAGATTGAGAACTCAGTAGTTTTGGAAAACAGCACCTGCTTGAGGTATCTCAAGGTTTCAGGCATGCTACTTGGTGCACTAGTTATTCACAAAAGCACACAGAGAAAAGGAGAAAAATCTAGCTGTAGATATCACGTAGATTTACTCCTATACTGTAGGAAACACTGATAGGCACGGGAAATCAGAAGTCATGCTATTGTACCTTCCAAAGCGCAAGTAACTGCATTATTATTTGAAGGTTGTGCAGTCCCATTTTTCAGCTCAAATTTTTTTTTTTTGCTTCAGCAGATTAACAGCATCCTCTGAAGAAAACAATTAAACATTTTTGTTTTTCCCCACTCTTCCTCTACCTGCCTCAGAACTATAACCTGGGCACAGCAGCTGCAGAATGCAGGTATTGAGAAGGCTGGGGAAAATGGGAGAAACACACGCCAAATTATAAATATGAAAGAACGTGGTAGCTTTTAAACTTAAGCATGTTTAGCAGAGCAAGGCAAATAAAGGTTGCTGAAGAAACTGAAAAAGGCAAATTGCATTGTTTTATGCTGCCAAAGAAAATAAAACCAGGATCATTCCAGTTTCTCAGCAATTAAAAGACATTATGACAACAAAACCTAAGTGCATGCAGAAAACTGCACGAAACACAAACACTAATACTAACAAAAGGCAAACAACACATTCCTGAAAATCATTTACAAACCTAAGGCTTTTTGGAATCAGAGTGGATGAGATATCCACTCTGCAACATCTAAGTAAAGCAGCAGATTTCTTGTGGTTAAAGGGCTTCAGAAAGGATTCAACAGACTTAGCATCATTTTGCAATCCCACATAACATTGATTTCTCCATAAGCTCATCTTGATTCCCTCATGGCTCTGGCAGCAATATATCACAGCACTTTAAAAGAAGGCCATGTACACATTTTCATATTTCATACACAGTCCTGTTGCACAAAACAAATGATCTGGCTACTTTGCTTGAGAGTTGTAAAGTCATCAGTTGACTTTGAATTGACTTTAATATGTCTCCATGGAATACTCTCATCATTTTCTCCTTCAGAAGGACTCTGTACACTCACTTGTTCTTTAACTACTTTCAGGAAGGCCCAAAACTCATCCAAAATTTAGCAGACCACAAAGGTTTCTCTTACAGGCAAGCGCAATATATTAGATCATGCAGTCCACCTCCCTCCTGATTCCTAAGTAGGGTCTCTAACCCTCATTAAGACAACTTGGCTCCCTGTGTAGTTTGTGAGGAAGTACAAGCACCTGAGAGTAAGACACAAAACACACACACACACACACACACACACACACACACAGCTGCACTGTACTGGAACCTCTGATCTGCAGTACTGACTCTCAGGAGCCTCTGTCTGCCTGCTTCAGCATGCTACAACCCAGCAAATCCAGCTCCCAGATGCCTCCTCAGGCCATACCTGTGCTCCTTCCCTCAGCCTGCTCAGCAGGGCTGCTCTGGTTATTATTATTTATTTTGTAAGCCCAAAACAACTCAGAGAACAGGGGAACATGGTACACAGGGACCCATATAATCACAAAGTGACCAGGTTACTCCTAGCAGAGCTGGTTTTGGACTAGAATTAATAATTTGAGCTGGATCAGACCTGGCTCCATGCTAAGTCACTCTCAGGCTCTTGCTCCCTTTGTGCCCCAGAGAATCTCTGTTATTCTGGTTTTCCCATCAACCATGGTACATCAGCACTTCATTAGGGAGACCTGTGTGTGGTATTGTGCATACAGTAATAATGTCTGATATTATAAGGCTACTACAACAAGATCATTTCAGGACAGAACCTAAACCTGAA
This sequence comes from Mesitornis unicolor, assembly GCF_000695765.1. NCBI lineage: Eukaryota > Metazoa > Chordata > Aves > Mesitornithiformes > Mesitornithidae > Mesitornis > Mesitornis unicolor. The sequence continues at coordinate 104,294 of NW_010167710.1, read as the reverse complement.
CATATCCATCCCTGATATCTTTCCATTTTTCTTTGAGTTAAATTTCCATTTTGCATCTCCAGGTTTTGTATCTGCTAATCAGAAGATATAATTTTGTGCCTTTGTCATTTAATAATAATTTAGCACAATCTCTTACAAGTATTACTGGTTTCATTTGGAAATATGGTTGCATTTACTGATCTTATTTATAAGTATCAACTTCTGCCCAATATAAAATACAAATTAAATTGCTGTATATCAGGAGCTTATTCAGTATTATCATAGAAACACATTTGCTTATATTTTCATTACTTTTTTAGGCCTACATGAAAATCAAACTCAAGACAATACAGAAAATGAGCACCAGTATCTAGAATAGGTCTTATCTTAAAACAGAGGTTTGGATTTCATACTTCATGGACCCTTTTTTATGCCAGACCAAAACACATTCTGCTAACCTGAGCTGCAACTTTAATTGTGGGTGAAATCCTGAACCTTCCTCCCAGCAAAACTGGCATGGCCCATGCTATAAACCCTAGAGCTAGCAACAAATATCAATTAGCAAAGGATTAGGGACAAAGGGGATTGCTCCAGACCCCATTTTCATGCTCTGGAGAAAAGGTATTGTATTATTTCTGCTACTGCTGCCTACCATCTCCATGCTTCACACATGGTCGAGAACCCTCTCTGCTCCCACTCTCTCACGCCTCCAGCCAGGCAACAACTTGTAATAAAAAGCTGATGCCAAAAATTAGAGTCATAACTGTATATTGAAAACTCTTCTGAAGTGCTTACATCCCTAACACCATATGGACCCAGCAAAGGATCTCAGAGAGAGGGGAGGAGAGAGAGATGAGAGCTTCTAGCTGAGAAGCACGTGGATTCATGCTAGCAGCAGCACAGCGAGCTGCTGGAACTGATTTACCACTAAAGCTGCTAACCAATAACTGACTTCTTCCAATTCTTGCTTTCAGAAACAATAATCAGGTTAAAATTAGTAATCTGAATATAAAAGCTTTCTTAAAGGGAGTGCTGTCCTGTGAGGGTAGGGGAAGAGGGCATGCTCAGAAAAGGGAGACGTGAAAAAGCGTACTGGAGTTGGGAAATGTGTTTTGTATCAGGGCAGAGCTGCAGGACCTTGTACAGCACACATTTAGCTCCCTCCCTCACCTTAGGGACTGCCAAATGCCACTGTTGTGACAGCAGGGATGAGCTGGGAGCCAGAGCAGAGTATGAGGCCTGGGGACGTGCACACATTAAAAGAGGGAGAGAAAAAGACAGAGAGAGATGGAGATTCAGTGGCAGAGATTAAAGTCTCAAATATATAATCCAGTTTTGCATTACTTTTCCTACTCTGTTCTCAGGATGCAATTACAGGCCAAAATTAACTACCATCCGCACGTTTACTTTGTCAGATTGAACCGTTGGACTGCAAACATATACCAAACAGCCAAGTCTGTTTTAAGAAACAAAGCATCATTGAGACTTGACAGATCAAGAAACAGTCACATAGGTAAGAGACGTTTTCAAAAACGAGGGGTTCCTGATTCTGGGGTGACCATCTTGTTTATCACAAAACAGAGACTTTTTTTAAAGCTTTGGTTTCTGTGACTGCAGCCAAATACAAGAGAGAAAACTGGAGCCTGAACACAAATGTCTGGCTCCTATCCTCTCCGTAGACCACCATGCTGGATTACCACTACTGCTAACAGTGCTTCCACTGAGAATTGGCAGCTGGGCCCTTTGACAAAATATGAAGATATGTTGATGGGCTTTGAGTTGAAAACACTGAAGTATTCACTCCATTTAATAAAGAAAAGCATCTAAATCTTTTAAGTCAAGAGTTCTACTGGGAAATAAGCAACAGGCATTGCTGTGTTCCAAATGTCAGGACTTCCATCCTTCTCCTATAAATCGTAGGCAGGGCTCGAACACGATGGGGGGAAATTCCCAGCACGATCCTGCACGCCACACAGACCAGAGTTCTGGAAAAGGACAGCACTGAGCAATGGCATTATCCATACAGTCTTCCAGTCTTTTCATATGCTTAAAGAGGAAAAAAAAAAAAGCTCACCCCAGGACAGGAAGTGATTTTACCTAGCATAGTGGAAATAAATGTACAAATTATGGGAAATACTTGTACAGGAAGAATTCAGCTTCCTACGCACTTGGCAGTATCACTGACTAGGAAACAATACTACGAGCTGTTCAGAGATTGCACCACCCTTTCTAATAACTTTGTGCAGAATGAGATGTTTCTTCCAGTCTGCAAAATCCTGTATCATTTTGAAGCATATTAGAAGTGAAGGAAACGAGGACCGCTGGCTATAAAACACAAAGGTCCAGATAGAATCCCTGCCCTGAGAAGTTCTCACTGCAGATTAGCAGCTGTTTTGATAGTTCAACAATTAAAGCATCGCTCTAATATTGCTCTGGTTTTACACTCCTCTTGGTACATCCACTACAGAGTGCCGCATCCTGGGCAAGAAAGGAGGGTGTTGGCATTTTTCTCAGCAGTTCTTGAATTTTTGCCCCATATATTTTTGCTTTTAGGTATATTTTCTTCTTTTTTCTGCAAGTAAAAGTCTTTCAGTCTGTAAACAACAAGGATTTCACAGACATTATTTTAAAAAGCACACAGGAAAATTGGACTCTAAATTCTTTCTTTAAGTAATGAATAATTCCATATCAGAGGAAGCTTTAATAAGATTTCATAATGTGCTGAAAGACAAGGTAGGAAGTAGCAGGACAGCCAGGCTAACCTAAGGTGATCTCAGACAACAAGCTTGCACATAAAGCTTCTTGCCCACAGTGTCACCACTTCCTGCTCCTCTTTGTTCCACAAGATAGGATACTTCATTAGATTTACAACCTCGAGCTCATTCCCATGGCAACTCACGGCACAATAAAACATAAAACATTAATCACCATTCTCAGACTTCATCAGGAGAGAAGAAACTGCGTTGTGAGCGCACAGAATTGCATGACTCACAAATAAATAAGTGCAACAATGGAAAGCAAAAGTGTGATAGCATGATACAGTGCCCAAGGGACAAAGAGGATCCAAACCATGCTGCGTAGAGCCCCATCCCAATCTGGATCTTGGCTCCCCCACTGGCAATTAATATATTAAGTCAGTGCTTCAACCTGTGGCATTCAGACTTGGAAAGGGATGAATCTGGGCTTCACAAAGATTGTGTAAAGTTGCATTCCTTGGTCTGTTCCTGCTCAGGGCAGAATCAGCCACAATGAGGTCCAGGGTCAACTGACCCAGAGTTCAACTGACCCAATTATTTCTCCTAATTGCACCTCTAGTGGAAATGTTTCCTTATCTGAAGCCCCAGTTGAAAGATCCTCTTTTGAGGGTGTGTGAGAGAGACTGTTTATTCTTATGCTTCACTCCCTTGAATGTTTTCATTTCCACTGATAATCCCATTTTATTGCCTGGCTTTTCTCTCTCTCCAAGATCAAGCTACATCAGCACTAGAATCTTACTGCTGACAGTGACCTGCTTTCAGTGGGACTTCTCCATAAAGCATTTTCAGAATAGAAGATATTGCAAAACTCACATCTAAGTATTTTTTGCAAGTATTCAATTTTGTAAACTTGCATCCAATACTCTGGCTTCAAAGAAAGTCATGACCATTCTTTAGATGGCAAAATAAATATTATCAATACTAGGACAAAGGCAGAGGTACAATGCATATTTAGATAAACTAAAAAGGTTTCAGACAGTGAACATCTGAATCTATTTTATATCTATATTTCAAGCTAGGGCTGAGTTTCATCTGTGGGAAAAGCCCCAAAGCAATCTTTGATCATAAAAAGTTCACTTTGCTGTATCCTTCAAGTAAGTATAATTCCCCTGGTTCAGATCTCCTTGGACCTTGTGTATAGAAGCTAATCTTCTTTGATTTGCTGTGTAAACATAGTTGAACATACCAGGTTAAATATATCTAGGAGGCATTCCTGAATCCTACTAGCATGGACATTTCTCCTAAGCCGTTACTTCTAGAGGATTTGTTCATTAATATCTTTCTCCTGCTCAGTGCTCCATTGCATTGGTTTCATTAGGAGAAAAAACTACTTCTCCAATAGGATGTTCCTAGGAGCTGAATGGGTTTGGAGAGTGTTTTTATTCAAGCATACTCCCCAGAAGGCAGTATTTTAGAAAAACTGAGAACAATGTGAAGTAAGGTTGCAATGTAAGTATGCCAGACAGTCTGCATTCACAGGGACTGATGAAAATAATTCCTTAAGTTATAGCTTTTACTTTCATAGCTTCCTAACTATGAACTTCATGCCTGCATGGATCCACATACAGAAGAAAACAGAGAGCTAGCCAAATTTCAAAAATCTGGAAATCCCACAAAATTACTGAATCTCATATAGCTCCTGTTCAAGAGTATAAATTAACTGCAATTTGTTTGAGACTCTTGTCAAAAATCCATGAACACACCCAGTCTGAACTTTGCTACAGACATTTCACATGACTGCAGGACCTAACAGCAGCCCTCAAAGTTTTGAAGAGGTCTGAGCATGCAGCTGCTCCCACAGAGAGAAGTTGATGAGAGTAGTACACCGCTGCTGAATGCCAAGCTCTGCGGAAAACCCAGAAGCTTAAACCGAACACTGATGCTTTCCAAATTCCTTTGAAAATAAAACGAGCTTTTCCAAATTTCCCCTGCAGTGGCAGCAGCCCCAGCGGCATAAATGATTGCTGCTGTAGTAACACAGTCATAGAGATTTCATGAACATTGGAAGTGCAAGTGGGAATGCATTTGGGAAGTAAGCTTTAGGTTTATCGCTTGTAACTCCAGGCACCACCAGAAAGTGAGCCAGGTCTTACAGCGCAGTTGTCAGCCCTCTCTCCCTGACCAGAGAAAGTGCTGAAGGCTCCTAAGGGTGGTACTCACCCAGGTGCCCAAAGGCAGGTGACAGGAGTAGAGAGCATCGTGTCTCCAAACCTCAGCAACGAAGTGCACTGCCCCTTCAGTCTTTCTACCAAACCACTCATCTGCAGGTTTTCAAAAAAAAATTTAGTTATGCATTTTTCTAGCAATTAATTTTCTTGCATCTGGAAGGACACTGGAGCCCAGGCCCTATGTTTTAATCACACCTATTCGTTAATGAATGTAAGACCGCGACCTCATCTAGGTGTTCCTGCTCCGGCAGGGGGATTGGACTAGATGATCTTTTGAGGTCCCTTCCAATCCCTAACGTTCTGTGATTCTGTGTGATTCTGTGAAACCCTGATTCAGTTTAAAAAGGACAGAAGATACAAGACTTAGGTTACTGTGGCACTTTTGGGTGTTTTCAAGCTGGAAAATCCTCAGGAAACACATCATGGTTTCCTTACATGTAATACAAGAGCACAAATTTGAGCCGGGGATAACTGTGGTGGGTGATAGGTTATGTGTGGATAGTTTGACAAAGTCAGTGGAAACCTTGCCTCCATTCCTCACTCTGCTGTGGATTTCTTACATTAGCTTCTACTAGTTGTATCTCGCAGGAAGAAAAATAAGGTAGTGTCTTGCCTTTTACATCAGGAAGGCTATGATGTTATACTTGGTCCTATAAATTTTTTTTCCTATAGAATAGAGGTTATAAACTGCTCCCCTGTTTCCAAGAGGTCTTCATAGATAAACATCAAGAACTCAAATGCTGTGATTATATGGTCAGATAAGGAAAAAGTACTATATTCACTTCTAAAAACTTGACAGAATGAACGCTACGTATTCATGTATGTATGTGTTTAATGACCTTTCTTTTCTTTTTATTGCTTTGCTTATTAGAGCTCAGTAATTTTGTTTCTAGTGGTTTTTTGTAAGTTATAGTTATCTTCATCTGACATGAAAGACATCATTAGAGGCAATGTCAGCCTGGAAACAGTCATTTGTTTTCTAGCTAAATCCTCCTACAAAGACAGCAGCTAGCAGCTGAAGCTGTATGGTGCATACAATGTTTAATTGTGCATATGTGATACACACTATTTAGCTTTTTCTTTGTTTAGCACAGCACACAGAAATCCCCAGACGGCTGGGGAGGGTCACATCCACGGCTGAATGAGAAAATAACATTAAAATTATCATTATAGGCCTTCCTCCCTTTGACTTAGCTGGGTGAACCCTAGAAGATTTAGAGTTCAGGTTCAGTTCAGATAAACATCCAAAAGTTCACAGGTTTACCCAAGCTATCTGAATCTCTAGAGCCCAAAAATGAGTTGGAAATCTCCAGAACTGCCTTTCTTGAGGGATTTCCTGCAGCTCCACTTTTGGATAAAAATCAGAAAGGGGGAGGGGGAAGAAAAGAAAAAAACATTTAGCATGAATTAAATATAGCAGAACCTCAGGACAATTCATTTAATTTACACTCTAAAAGTCAGAGTCTACTCAGTCTATCTACTCTATAGATTTATTATCAAGCATTTTGGTGGTCCTTATTTAAATATCAACTATTATGTTTGAATCAGAGCATATTTACTCTTTCACCTGACTTCTCAGTCTGATTTTTACCATCAAATTTTTGTGAGTGGAACCCAGAGCAGGTGGTAAAAGGCTCCATTATACACATTTACAGTACATCTACACAGCCCATTTAGGCCTTGCAGAGAGTATCTCTCCATCTAAAATATTTATTAAAGCAGAGGGTAAGAGGTGAGGGGAAGAAACAGGGAGTACAGTGAAGTAGTTTACAAAGTGCTGACATCCATAACAGATAGCTCTCTCGTTGGCATAGGAGCTGCTGGTTTCCCTCTTTGACACTGATATGGAAAAAACATCAGCAGCCACACATTCAGCAAGAACGTGCCCCTCTGATCAGCCGTTGTTCACTTTCCCAGAGCAGATTCCCATCTACCAAATTAACTGTGGCCATTCATTTTCTCTGTTGTAAAAATGTGTTTTCAATCTCCTTCGGGACTAAGACAGATGATCTGTATTAAATGAAGAGCACGTTGCCTTGCAATACTTTCCATCATCCCCTGCACTTGTAGAGCCAGAGAGGAATGTGGGCACCGTCTCTATGAGCGCCATTCTCCTGGCAAACTGTGCAGAGCCCACCTCATCACAAAACACTCTCCCCATTCACTCAGTGATGTGTTATGCCATTTGTACTAGGCTGACAAGAATTCACTTTGTATGCTACCAAGTGGTGAAAAAATATATTCCATAATCTAGCACTGCCATACTAAGCCAATCAAAGGTCTGTATACAGAGTAATTCTTTCCCTGTTGTATCTATCCAGCTACCAGCAAGGTACCAGCTGAGAGACTTCCTGAACTAAGAGTTTGCACCTGCACCACCATGTTTAATAGCTACTTATGAACCCATCCTGCTCTAATTAGCCTAATCATTTTCTGAACTTGCTTATCCTTTTGTCCAGGGCAACATCCTGTGGCAGTGAGGTCTACAACTTCATCACACCTCCATTTGCTTGTTTAAAATCAGCTATCTGTGAATTTAACTGAGTGTTCATAGTTCTTGTTTAGTGAAAAACAATGAATATAGAAATAGTTTTTTATTCACCTTCTCTATCCTTCTTCATTCACCTCCAATGCTTTTAGAGATAATGATAATCTTTGCCCCACAGTCCCTCTTTCCCAGCCTAGGAAGTCCATCAAGTTCTTTGTCATGTAGAAGTCATTCCATAGCATCCTTATGATCCATCCCTCCAGTTTTTCTTAAAATCCTTAGGATTTTTAAATTTCAATGTTTCCAAAGTTTCACACAGAAGACCAGGTGTGAATGCTTTGTGGCACGATCCTCTACATTTTGATTTCTATTCCCTTCCTACCATCTCCTGGCATTCTAGCTGATTCTGTCATTATTTGCAGGTGCAATTGTCAGAGCTACCCATAATGACACCTGAAGTGCTGCCTCCCCAGATGAGAACAGCTATTTCCTGCTAGTCATGGCACATGCATAATTTACTTTTGTTTCTTCACTCTTCATTTACTAAGATTAGAAAATAACCTAAGAAAAGAGATTCAGCCATTCATTATCCTAATGGCATCTGCAAATCCCCAGGGTTGACCTGAGTTTAGATTCTCCTGAATAGTTTTGTGTCATTAGAAAATCTTGTCCTCTTACTGCTTATCCCCACTTTTAGATCAGAAATAATTTGAATAACATGGAACAGATTTTTTAACCTTCTCCTCCTGTGATTGCCATTCCTTCAATTACATCATTGTGATGCTCTAGCTAATTGGGGAAGTGTTTCCTACATTATTTTCACCCATTTCGTGCACTTTTGCCACATTCATTCTCATAAAAGCATGAAATACCTCTTAACAGGCATAGGTTATGAGTTAGTAAAGTAACATGTTTCTCTTTCTTACTTCCTTGCTGGGTCTCCATCAGTGCTATGATGCATGTTAGTTCTTGAAGAAAAGATCCGATATAGGAAGCTCAGCTTCCTATGTATTTTTTTGTTTTTCTTGATTGGCTTTCTGTTTTGAGGTTTTTTAAGACCAGTTCAGAGCTGATCTGTAGCTTAACTCCTATATCCATTGCCTCAAATGCCTGAAATGATCCAATATCTCCAGCAATGTTCTCAGGTGTTTAGCCTGCCCCAACTCCTACACAGCAAGCCCAGAGCCTGCTATGATTTCACGTCCTCCAGAAAAACCTGCTAGTCAGACTAGCAGCTGAAACTCATGTTTGCTGCACCTTTTCAGAGAAACGTGTCTCATGGTGTCTGTTGAGCTGCTGATGAAAGGCAGGCTTAAGCATGAAACCCACTGTGGCTCCAGCTGCAGCTCAGTGTCGCTGTCCCCAGTGCAATGATGCTGGGAGAAGAGGAAGGGCACACCACACATGTATAGCCAGGCACACACACTACTACATCTTCTTACCAGATGGTGCATCAGACCTGTTGGAGTTTAGCTTTTAATTAAACTAAGCACTAAGGGCCACATTCAGTCACAGAATCAGTTTCCTCCAAACCAGATGTCTGCAAGATACCACAGAAATTGTATTCATGTGAGCGCAAACCCAGGCTGCGGGTGGCCACTGCCCAAACCTCATGTACCACCTTCATCAGGACAAGAAGTCTTCTCCAGCAGCGAACTGACAGCCCCTTTGTTCTGGGCCACTGTGCCCTGAAAGCCTCCTCTATCCTGCATGGAACATGTGAAACCAACACTCCTGCAGCACATCACTGTTGCTAACTGGGCATAGAGAACAGTCTGGCAGGAAACAGGGGTTAACCCAAAGCTTCCCAAAGCAGCATACTCTTGCCAAGACACCCAGTCACTGTACACTGCATGCAGAGTTACCTTAATTTTTCCTCTCAGCTCAGCATGCTGACCAAGATGCCCTCTGTGTCAAAATCCCAGACATGCGCTGTAGTTCTGGCTAAGAGCAAACTGGCAGGAGGTGTCTCAAAAGATAACCCTCTGAGACATTTGGAAAACATGGATAAATCTATGAAGCCTTCAAAAGGCTCTGGATAACACTTTCAGTGGGCAGACAGAAAGAAAACGAATAAAAGACCCAGGCCAAGTTACATGGCAGCCCTACATCTTTCCTGGAGCCCTCCCTCTAGATCCCCTTCAGTGCCATACAATGATTTTAGAGAACTGAGGTCCATAAGGCTCCAAAGAAGCAATAATGATTTAATTTATGTGGGTAAAACGTGAAGCCAACAGCCTACCTGTAATGTTACTTGTCAAGCAATGATAACAGACTAGTACAGATATTTATATCCTGGGTATTGACTCAGTGTCAAATATTTAATGAAAAAAAAATAAAAATAAAAATCAGCTGATCCAAGAACTGGAAACGACTGCATGCAAGGATCCAATCCCTCTCTTGCCTCCAGTCCCCTTCCCATGCTTCTCCCTAACTATCCCCTCCCTCTCTGCCTTTCTTACTTGGAAGATGTTATTGTTTAACATGGCACATTCCCAAGCTGCTAGACAAGGACAGTAAAATTAATCACTGACTTTACTGTACTCTTCTACCAGTCACTCATTTTTTAGGCTTTCAGCCCTCCTTCCCTCCACCCCCACCTCCTTCATTCCCCAATGAAATTCTCTTTTTTCCCTTCTCACCCTCCCTCTTTGCTAGGCAGAATCTGGAAAAAAGAAATCAAGGCCAAACTCAACAAAACTACTGCTGCGTAATAGCAGTCCTTTTTCACACACAGATGGTCAAGTCAGAAGAATGAGCGCTTTATAAGACAGACATCATGCTGGTCTTTGCAATCCTGTTCTCCTGGACCTCAGCAGGAGTTTTTCATCACCAAAGTGGATAATAACTCTGTCAGACACCTCATACACACAGGTATTAATAAAAAAAGAAAATACTGTAGTGACTGATTTTACAAGAAACTGGGAATCTTAATGTGATAGTTAAAAATGTGCACAATGATTATGCACAACCAATACCTATGTCAACAGGGGTTTAGAGCAGGTTGCTAATAAGCAGGGAGTGCACTTATGTACACATCTATGGTTTTGCACTTTATTGACAACATTTCCACGGCTGAAGTCCATGTACTATTGCATAGTCATAAACATGCACACGTTGTGTGCTTGTAAACACCTAAGTGGCCACAGACCTCTCCATGTTTGCATATGGAAACACCATTTGCATGGGCAGTAGCAGTTTACAGCATTGCTGTCTGATGTATCGCGAAGTGCTAGCAGTTACACATTCCTTAATCTCTGAAATTTGGCTGAATCTATAAATAGCCTTAAAAATCTTAATTTTTAAAGAAAATTTATTTTTCCCAAAACTGAGTTTTGATGACAAAGAAGGTAGATTCCCATCATCATTAATTAGATGCCAAGCCCTCATTTTTTCTAGTGACAGATTCAGACTGTCAAGATCATATAAGAAGACACAGACAGCACCAGCATTCACTAACCCAGGAACACAGCTCTCTTTGTTTAAAATAGAAAATATATTCAGAAGCTCTACATTTTCCTACAACAAAAGCAGCGATGCTAAAGAAAATCACTGCAGTAAGTTTGAAGTAGGAGCTCTGTTCTGATAGTCATCTTCCTCTTTCTTCCACAAATGGAAATTCTTAGCACTTTTGTAGCTCAGCATTTTTAATATTCAAATAAAATGAAATTATGTGTGAACTCTCACACTTTCACTTCATTAGCTGTTTCCTTCATTAGTCAAATGAGAAGGGGCAGCACTTAATGTTTCTGCTTATGAAAGAAGTTCTTACAATAACGTATTTGAGAGCTATTCTGACATTAAAGTTAAAAAAATATTGTACTTTGTACTTGATCTGATTTAATGATGGCATAAAAAGAGAAATTACACCATCTTAGAAGCTTAAAGATGATTCAGACCCCAAAGAGAAATGAATTTGCTGACGTCCTTTCATTACCAGCAGACCATTGCACACCAAGCACTAAAAATTTCTAGTGCATGTGGAAGGACAAGTCCCTGCTAAAGACATGCTCTTACCACAGGTTAAGCTGTAACCAGTCTTAGCCCTTGATCTTCATTCTTTCTTGGACACAGTGGTAAGAAATATCTTCTTTTCCTGCTCTGGCTACCCCATTTCTCCTGTTACTTCCTCCCCCGGCCTGCGTTTCAGAACCACTTTGCACTGCTGAGGTTTCTGAAAAATAAACACCATCCACAGCATGACACTCAGGATTTGTACTCTCCCTGGGTGCAAAATTAATTCAGGATTTTGTTCAGGTGCTGCCAGAGAGCAGCATATTACCTATCATTAAAGAGATGCATGGACAATGCTGTGAGTGAAGATTGCCAAAAGCTGGGCTCTGCTGTGCCCACCTCAGTTTGGTTGTCAAGCCTTCAGCTTCATTCTCCATTTGTAATGAAACAAATTAAGTCGGCCTTTTCAGCATCATTCTCATCCATCATAAATTAATTTTTAGTGGCATTTTCCCATGGATTCAATCTGCCTGACCTGGATTCCATGCTTCTCTTTTACATCAATCATAAAAATTAACAATAAGTGTTCGAAATGAGATCTTATACATATGGAGAATAGAATAAGATTTAGAAAAGGAAGGTTAAAAGTGTTTATCCACTGGGGAAAAAAAAAGATAGCTTAAACAGCAAGTCTCTGAAAGTAACAAAAAGTTATTTAAAACAAATTTATATTATATTCTAGTACAGCACAAATATATTATATATTAACTCTGAATGCAGAAAAATCATGTATACCTTTGTTTTCAATAAGCCTTTTCAAATTTGTAGACACTATTTTTTAATTATTATTAATAACAAGTGCTCAGACTTCACATCAGCAAAACTTCCATTAAAAGGGTGAGAGGAAAGAAGAAACTTACCCTAAAAACAGGATTTTCAGCAACACCTATCTCAGCGACTCGTGAAACCTTCTCTGGTATGGGTGGTACTGGCCCCTGTGAGACAGAGCATAGGACTGGACTGGGGATGAGGTTAGCAGGCCAGTCCCGACAGTAAGCAAACCAACTTTTTAATTGAAGATCTTAAACAGGGTAGGAGAAAACATGTCAAGAAAAAGGAAACTGTGAGTTTCAACACATATTCTCACCCCCTCTCTCTGGATACCTCAGTCTGACAAGCTAAGTTTCCACTCCTAAGAGCACCAGTTGCAATGATTATCACAGCAGCAATTTTTGATCGCTAAAGGTGGGGAAAGTCTAAAAACAGATAGGGTGTTGTATCCTCAATCTACCACATTTATCAAGTCAGCTTTGGAGATTTTTTTAAATCCTATCCCAAGTCTAGAGTATTTAAAAGGAACTTTTCTTTCAGAATTTCACTTATTTTAAGTTGGATTGCGAAATGTCTCCATCTTAGCACAAAAAAATAAGGGAGGGTATAAACCAACCCTGCAATGCTCTGGCAACCTTGTGCAAGTCAGAAATGCAGGTATGTGAATGATTTGACAGGGGCCAAAACCCCAGGCTTGTAAAACCAACCAACAGACTTCAGTGTCCTCAGTGGAGGCAGGATTGATCCCTGGCAATCCAGGATTATTAAGGCTCTATTTTTTAAATAGAACACAGAATGTACTTCATCTGGACTTTTAATCTTAAAAAACCAACTCTTCTGATTATAATGGCGCTATTACCTTTCTATTTCCCCCCTCACTCCTTCCCTGCCTAGTTTCCTCTGCCAGCAGCTCTCCACCTTGCCTTCCAACACATAATGCTCTTTCTCCATCTCAGCCTCATACACATAAATTGCTCTGAAAGGCAGGATCCCCAGGC
>NW_010167710.1:54284-91089 GCF_000695765.1 Mesitornis unicolor | reverse complement strand
CCTGCTGAAGTTAATGAGACTTGGCACAAGATCTTCTTACAGAGAATGATTCACAAGAGCAGCACCTTACTTACTATTGAAGACAACGCAAAAATCACTGCTCCACTTGACAGTTTTCATCCTCAGCTCTGATTTTTACCCAAGTCAGGAATATTTTTTGCTTTGTACCTGACTTGACAGTTATTAATACTACTGTGAGTACATACCACCTGACTTTATATGATTTAGAAAGAGAAGAGAGCAAAGATAACAGTTTCATTATAAGTTTTAAGTGCTCATAAATCTTTCTACATCAAACCATTCCTGATCTCCCAAGAGGGACTCTCCAAACACTGAAGCCTTGCCTATTTGGCAAGAACTACAGACAGGGTTTTCTTTTTTAGCCTCTTTCGTCTCTATAGAGGGCAAAAATCTTGGATAGAAAATTGGTCCAGAAGCCTTTTTCTTTTCCCGCAGCAGTTAGAGGCACAGCAGTCTTTTTAATAGAGTTCTCTAATAACTGTATTGCTACTTTTTATGACCATTTCTTGGAGTAATAAAGGGGCAGAGGCAATGATATTGAATCACTAACTTTTCTGCAGCAGAGAGCATAATAAGTCCATAAAGTTATTGTCATTCAAAGCCCAATGCATTGCTAGCTCCTGCAAAACACAGAGTAAAAATTCCTTCTCACCTGTGTGCTCACCTAGTTAATGTCAGGAGCTGAGCTCACCTTGCTCAGCTACTTGGGGGGTAATTTCAGAAGTCCCACCTTGACTTCTGTTTTGTGATATTCCAGTGACTCAAAGTGCCTGCAACAGAGCAGATCAAGGTCTCCTTGAGCATCTGAGGATCTCATGCTCTGCAGGGAAGTGCAGAAGTAATGGGCAGCTCCACAGCCTGGCTTCTCCCACCTGTGCATAGTACAAGGCAGCTCCATCCAGAGTCACCGCCAAAGCTTGAATCAGATCTCAGGTGGGATAGAATGCCCCATCTCTCTTGGCTGACCTTTAAAAGGGTCAATGCTCCTAATTTAGACACTTTAATTAGATGACAAAAGCAGAACAGGATGGTTCTAGAGCTCCACACAAGCAGTTTTTCTCATGTCAGAGACCTTGCAACATAAAATAAAGTGTATACTTTTTCACCACAAATCTTTGTAAGAGTGCAGACTGAAACTGGGGGACACATGCAATGGCTACAAAGTAAAATAGAAGTTCCACTGAAGGAAAATTATAGAGGTTTTTTTTTTAACCACAGATTTCAATGGCAATGGAATAGCACTCCTACTTATGCTCAAATGGCTAGGCTTATTAGCGTGAGATCCCCCTATCTAGAAAACTTATTAACTTTACAAGAGTGTATCTAAAATAGCTATCTAAACCAATCACGGCTGAATCCATGTACCTCATTAACCAAAACCAAATGTGTTTTCCTCTACAGTTCAATTCTAGCTACAGCTGTAGCTGTGACATGGTTTTGTGGTATGCTGTACTCTAGCAAGGCATGTAAAAAAATGCAAACTGAAGGGTAAAATTATTTTATTTCCAAAATAAATAAGAGCCTTTGGTCAACACTTGTACACAAAATCCAGGTATTTTAAATTAAGGAACCTGCAGGGAATTGTTTCCTCACCAAGCTTCAATTAGCTTTCAAATTATCTCTCTCACAATGTGTACAAATTTTCCTAAGCAAACTTCACTGAAAAATGGATTCTCAATACTTTTATTTACCTAATAGTTAACACAAGGATAACAACACACATGCAAATTTAAAATAAAAACACATGTGGGGATTTTTTTCCTCAAATAAGAATTTGAAACAGATGTGCTCTTTTAACTGTATTTTTTTCACCCAGTGCTTTTCTCTTCACTGTTTGTATTTTTAATGTATTTTTTCTCCAAAGGTACAGTAAGATATAATCCTAATAAATTATTCCCCCTTTTATCTGACAAGCATGGCTTTCAAAGAACATATTCTATCTTTATTTCTTGCTGGCATAACTCATTCATATCAAACGGTGTTTTGCACAAAGGAAGCTGACTGCAGTTCAAATATAAGCTGGGATACAATTTTCATTAGAACTGTATTTAAAAATCAACATAACAAAGTTGCAGGATGAAAACATTAAAATATTCACCCCCCATATCTGCCAGCTCTATATTCTCACATCTTCACTAAACCCATGCTTTTATCAGACACTGCTGTCCTACTTCTCTCCTCATGTTTTCAAATAGCAGTGCCTAATGTTTGGAAGGACAAATAGCATCTTTCCAGTCCCAGAACCAGAAAACATTGGAAAATATATTTGATGTCTCTTAACTGTAACTTTTGCAGAAAAGCATCGAAAATCTGGTAAAGAAAAATTCCATGCAGTAGCAAAACATAAGAGGTATTAATGAATCAGCTCTCTACAGATATGCCAAATCTGAATGTCTTCTACAAGATTCGCATTTCAGGGTATGTCCATCTACACTGCTCTCAGCTCAATTTATTCATCAGATGATTGATACCAAGAGACATCCCCATCAGGAAATAAAAATTTGAATTCATGTAAGAAAACATCTTCAGATTTTCTTTTATAACAGATTGCCTTCATATTTTTTAGGGACATTTCATCCCATCAAGCTTCATTAGCACTCACTTGGTCATGAGGTGTCTTGGCCCATCATTAGGACATGAAGTGCCATTGCATGAAAGGATTTTGGTTCAGCATAACCCAATTTCAAATAACACATCCATCTATACGACTTCATATTCAGATGCTATGAAAACAGATTTATAACAAGCCCTGTATTTACAAAAAAGATATATAAGGTGTAAAGCCAAGAACTGGTAAGTAAGGAAATGTTCCTAAATTTCTACTGGGCCTAAATGGCAAGGTGTGGGTAGCAGGGGGCTGCAGAGGCCCTGTGTGGCAGGGGTCCTGGGCTGGTCACCAAAAGGTCCTATTGACTCTAACAGCACTGTGAGCACCCCAAAACTGCAGCCTGTCAGGGGAGCCCACGGCACCACTGCTCACATATAGTTAAGGAAAAAAGCAGTTGCTGGGGCAGGAGGCATGTAAGGAAGAGATGTGCTATGAGAAAAAAGGAAACAAAATGGAGGGGACATGTGGAAGATGTCAACCTTGGGGACATGGCTGGGGACACACTCTCCAAAGGAGGTGCTCCCTGACAAAGAAGGGAGACCTTCACAGGGCTGAGGCTGCCCCACACCAGAGAGGGTATATCCCTGAGGGACTGCACTTGCGTGTGCCCCACACCAGGCCATAGACACATCTGAGGGACTGTGGCCCGTGGGCACCCCACGCTCAAGCAAGGACACACTTGAGGGACTGCAGCCAGGGGTGGCCCACACTGGGCCAGAGGAGAAGAAGTAAGGAGCAGCAGAAAGCCATTAGGCAGGTGACCCCAATCTATGGTGCCACCTGTCACCTCAGTGAGGGGACTGTGAGGCTGTGGTAACATGCATGGCAATGACAGGAGAGGCCAAGACCAGCAAAGAGGAGGAGAGGAGTCAGACCAAAGCCGAGCCCGGGGAAGGAGGAGGAAAGGTGTTTTCCTAAGTGTTCATTAAATTGTCTTTTTTGTTGAGTTGTTTTTTTAAAAATTTATTTTTCTTCTCAATACATGTAGCAGTAATTAAAAGTTTATGTTGATTTGCAATAAGTTAAGTAAAATTCCCCAAGTCAAGTTTATTTTGCCCATGGCAAATTTAACATTTAGAGAAATCCTTATCTATCCCTTTCCACAGTATTCATTCAGCCTTTCCAGTGTATTTGTTACATGACAAGATCTCCAACTACACAGCTGTAGGCTGCCTTCACCACCAAACCCTGCCACATTCACCATGAGTGACTTAACCACGAGTGAAAAGAAAATGCCTTCATGTAACAATGGACTTTTTTTTTCCTTTTTACCATGCTTACTTAAAATCTTCCGTAAGCCAGAATAGGGAATTGACTTCTTGGCTTTTTCAATGGTACTCCTAATAGCTTCAAAATACGATATCCAAAAGCATTTTACCACATGGCATCAAAGAAGAAATTACCTTGGTAACAGCTCAGCAAAACTAAAATTTTCAACACCCAGGAAACGTCAATGCTTCACATAATTCAGACTTTATAAGCTAAAACATTTCTGAGAAATATATTTGACTTCTGATTTCTAAAAAAGAGTGATAATCTTATCACTAAAGTAAGGTATTTTTTTAGGGTAGATGTCAAAAGATGTATTACTGGCCCAAATACTCAAACCTCTGGCTTTGTCAGGTGTCTGATTCAAAGTATGTGGCTACAAAAACTTTTTTTTTCTTTTTTAATACTTAACAGTTAAAATATAAATGAAACCGTATATTTTTTCCTTTGCATTACTCTGAAAAATTCTAGAATATGTTACTGTATTTTTTGCCCAAGCAAATACATTCAGCTTGGTGCAGACACCTGACAAAACTTAAACCTAACCATTAAAGGCTGGCAAAGCTAATGTGACCAAAAATAGGGTCTTATTTAATGGGGTCTTACAAGAACAGTTTTATAAACATGGGCAGAAGAGTCAGGTAAATTCAATAACTGGGGAACTTACTAGAACCGTGACAAATTTGGATACCAGAGAGTAAAACAGAATATTTTGGGAGTTTCAAAATCCTTGAAGTGTGGTTTCACAACAATCAGATAGAAGGGGATGGGGAAAAAATAGGTCCATCTTGCAGACCTGGCACATCTCACTGAAAGATCACAATGGAAAATGAAGCTGCAATGGCCCCACACCAATCAAAAAATACCTATAAAGACTGAGACTGGGAGATGGTACTATAAAAACCATAATCAGACTCAGGAACCAGACTGAGTGGATTACATGTTAGCCTTTGAGCAGCAAATCAAAAGAATCAGCAGAGAAATCCAAGCAGCCATTGAACATTGACCATTGGAAACTAAGAGCTGCAGCAATTCACAGAGATTTTGCCTTTTTTTTTTTTTAAGTGAACTCAAGTAAAGCTAGTAAAACTCAGCAATTGCTAACATACCACCGTAACTACAGGTTTAATAATGTCCCATAAGCTTTAAGAATTTGAAATTCATTGCTGCGGAGCAGCTTATGCGTTCAGTTTGCAACACACCCATTTTCACACTCAAAGACATCAGAAAAGCAGATGAAAGTTTATTTTTCTTTTGATAAAGAAGTTAAGCAGATTTTGGCAGTTTGCCATCAATTTGACCCCATCCCCCAACTTCCCCCCTGCCCAAACGCTATAAATTAATCTTACACTGGTTGAGGGAAAAAAAAAAAAAGAAAAAAAAAAACTGAAAAACTTCCAACACTCAAGTCCTTTGGCTGAACCTCTCTGGGGCATATCCCGTGGTGACAATCTTTGGTCTTGACTATCTCTGCTGGCCTCTTCCCCAAAACTATGCCTATAGCACAATCTTTTCCCATAAACTCCAACCGCATTTTCTCTTGGTGTGGATATTACTATCAACCACTATTTTTTGTTAAGGCTTTCCATAAATACCCACTACTACTCCCTTATTCTGGTCTAGCTGTTGGTCTCCACACAAGCACACTTGCAGAGTAACTTCACTCAGCTGAAGTCACTCCAGATTCCCACTATGAAACCTAAGAGCTGAGTATGGACCCTACAAAGTTTGTCTCACAAATGAGTAATGAAATCCAGGAAATATGCAGGGAGGGAAAATGTTCAAGCTGATTTTGACTGTATGGCAAAGTAGATGAAAAATTTCATAGCTTGTCTGCATTACAATGAATATACAAACAGTGAACAAATAATACAAGGAGATTCTCACTTTCCACATGCATAGGTGTAATGCACACTGGTTATCCTAGGCCAGATTTTAAGTTAATCCTAATAACACCAGTATCCCAATCTTCCTTCTGAAAGTTTAACCTTTTTTAAAAAAATTATAATGATTCTGTGATTATTTCCTACAATGCTAAATCCTCAGCTTCCTCACTTATATAAGTGACCACTTGAGAAGGTTTTTCAAGACAGATTGAAAATGGAGGAAAGTTTCAGAGTTTCTAGTAAATTGGAATTTTGTGAAACAAAAAGCTGGTTGTTACATCTCTCTATGAAAAAATATTTATATTGGCTCTGGCTTTAAGGTTACATTTCTCAGTTCATGCAAGTGACAGGAAACATGCAGAATCCAATCAAGAGATAGTCCACAAGGCTTGTGAAATGAGATGTTAAAAAAAAGACTTGTTATGAAAACAAAAAGATGCAACTCAGGAAATGAGGCTGGTCATCTCACAACTCTCCATTGTTCTACAGCCAAGCATTGACTAAACACTAGATTACCATTATAAACAATACAGAGGGACAAAACTGCATTCAGAATTTAGCCTAAAAGTAAATTTGAAGAGCACCTAAGCGTCTTATGAGCGTCTTATGAGCGTCTTATGAGCGTCTTATGAGCCTCAGCTTTATTTTCAAATCTGACTTAAAGGACTAATTCAGATCTTAATGAAAACCAGGGACCATAGGCTTCCAAGTCACAAACTTTTGAAGCATTTACCTAAAATCTAA
The DNA here is from genome assembly GCF_000695765.1 of Mesitornis unicolor. NCBI lineage: Eukaryota > Metazoa > Chordata > Aves > Mesitornithiformes > Mesitornithidae > Mesitornis > Mesitornis unicolor. The sequence goes on along the minus strand of NW_010167710.1, from coordinate 84,561 downwards.
AATACAGTGTTATGCCCAAGCCAGAAAAACCTGCAAGAAAATATATTTGCAAAATGTGAACTCATATACAAGAAAAGTCTTTTCACATGGAAGAGTCCTTCTTTGAGGAGGAAATTTTTTATTTTTCAATGCACAAGGTCAGTTTTACTAGAACTAAATAATATGAAAGAGGCAGAAAGGGACAGGAGAAATTGCTCTGCAGAAGGAAAACAAAGAACAGCAGTCACAAACTTCTCATGAACTCCTGAACTACCAAATTAACCAAGGCAATCTATTGCTATCCTCCATATTTCTGGTCCAGCCCTTCTTTCATTTCTCTGGCCTTGCTGCTGTAACTTTTGTACATTTGTATGGGTGAACTATGTATTTCCATGGTGAACATGGGCTCAGAGTATCTAAGGGGGTTTTCAAATTGGTACATATCAGTCTCAGACTGAGCATCTCTTCAGATTATACAAGCGCAATAGCAGTGTCTTGTATTAAAATCATTACCTCTGTTTTTATTTGACAGCATGATTGCATTTACATTTGGTGGAAAGCCCGTACAAAGGCACAGCTTTTGAGCTTGGCTCCCGTATGTGCTCTTAGCTCCTAACATGGTGAAATTAATAGCTATTTTTATTTCATCTGGCAGGGAGTTTTGCAGTCAATGTAGGATTGCATCTCCTGTGACCACAGGGTTTCTCAGGTTTCCCAACAGTTTAATTGCTCTATGCTACGTGAGGTTGCATTTTCAGAGACGGAAGGGGCTATCTCATACAGCCAGAGCTCTGCAAACCAGCCAGGAGTCTTTCTTAAGTGACTACAGTAGGAAAAGAAAATTAGTAAGATTTCATTGGATGAAGAACCATAACCAAATAAGGAGCTTATGCTTAAAATTTACTTTCAGTCTGATAAAATTAAACTAATAAAGCAAAGGAAGTTCAAGGCAAACATTAAATTATTCAGCAAAAACTTGAATATGATGGAATGATTTGTTTGAGTAACTTCATTGCTGACTTTGAAATTCATAACCCCTTGATTTCTAGAAAGGGGAGAAGGGAAAAGGGGAAAAATAAAAGACAACCAAGTGAATTGGTTGTCTGGACAATCAATGGAACCTGGACAATCAATGAAAACAAGTACTTGGTTTGTTTTTACTTTCCTCTCTTCCTGAATGAATTAATGAAACTGTTGAACTTTGGCCTCTTCTTCGGGCTAGAGCGGCAAGGAGACTGCCTGACTTAATATCCTCCACAGCCCACAGCAATGCTGATGGAAGATTTTAATGTGAGAACACTGTGTGCTCGTTTGGCATTGCATTTCCCAGAGGGAATGTGGTAGACAGTGTATATATTAAATTTAGCTAGAATGGGAGATTAAGAAACACATACTTGGTGCCTTGATGGTACAGATCAAGAGACGTCACTATACTTGGTTTCCTTTGTAGTTTTATAATACTTTTACCTTTCTTATTCCTTTTTATAATATAACTGTTGTATAGCAGACAACCATTTTGTCTTTCTTACTGATGCTAGTTAGAAAATACAGGAAGCTTCTGTCAGGGAAAATAATCAGGATTCTCTGAAGCACTCTTCAAGTCTTTTTTAGCATTCCTCGTAATTGATTTCAAGTGTCCGATGAAAAGACAGGCCCCGTGACACAATTTTTCTTTGGCTTCAAAATCAGACAAAGGAAAATTACTGCCATAAGAAAATCAAAACTTCAGGTCCAGAATGAGAGTTTTCTTGGATTTTATTTTTGTACGTGAAATGCCACTGTTCAGAAGTATCCTCAGCATCGCACCAGCTAATAATAAGACAAGGATAGCGATCTGTAGCCACTGCTTCGTAGACAATAAAAAGGCTTGGGTTTAAAGTGTGGTGCCAACAACAGTTTCATGTCATTTCCCAACTAGCTTTTCCTGTCTGATGTGCCTTGCAGAGTTTTGGCTCTGTTGACACTGCAGGTTAAATGAAACAAAAAATCCAAGCAGAAGTCGCACAACTCAGCAACTCAGCTTTTTTGTTGTACCTAAGTGTTTTTATGCCTGCTCATCACCATGGGATCCAAGTGCCCTTTTTCACATTTCAGTGTTTCCAAAAGGGTCAAGCCATGGTAAGACCATAATGCTTGAGTGGCTGTTGTGTGAAAAGATTGCTTTAGAGAAGAAACAATTTCTCTTCTCCAGAAACAAACCTGAAGAGGACAAATTAAAGATGGAATAAGACTGACAGGAAAGCGCTGTTTTTCCTTGCCAAAAGGTTAGTAGAGTTGGCAGCATATGGAAGCAGAGTTGTAAAGAGCTGGAAGAAAACGCTTTCCACAAACCTTCAAGAGCAGAGAGGTCAGTTATTTCAAAGGGATTCCCTTGGGATTATGTGAATATGGACCATCCCATACTTCACAGATTGGTTAACCATCCGAAAGTACAATGATTTGAGATAAACTGAGATTAGTTTCTTGCATTGACATCTCCTTGGAAAATAACATGGAAAATCTAGTGCAAGGGTCATTTGGCTTGCTGTGTTAATGATAATACTGCCAACATCCAGTACCAAATCAATGAATAATTTGTAAAGATTTGGCATATTACATCCTGCTTATTAAATTGAAAGGTTTGAACATGACAGCATATTGTAATGTAGTAACATAATATTGTAAAACTGCAGAGCCAGATTCAACCTATTAGCAGACCCAACATTTATTTCAATATACATGTTTACTGCAAGCTGAATGAATAATCTGAATACATACTTGGCTGAATACATCCTAACCCCACCTTATATGCAATATGAAAAATTGTGCTGCTTCTTTCTAGTTATTTCATGCATTCATGTAATAAATGTATTTTTTTCATACATACTTGCATCTATATTTTGGCAATGAGAAAAGTATACCTTTAAATGCAAGGCAAGGCATTTGGTCTTTGAAGACCTGGCAGGCATGATGCTTTAGTTAGCCTAAGTTAATAGAAGCACAGTCAAGGCATTCAATCAAAAAAGGCACAGCAACTTTGGGATGAAGGGAAAATAGTCAAATGAAGGATAAGGCCTGCTTGAATAACCCAATATAGCCAAATAATAATGGAGAGTGCAAACTTGTCAAGGGGACAGTGGAGAGAGGGACAGGATAACCAAGCATCAACTATGGTGCAGGGGTGAGAAATTAGTATGGATTTCTTTATTTCCTCCAGCAAATTGCTAGACTGATCACCAACGAGAGTGCCTAAAAACATTTCATTGTCCATCTTACACTGTTACTCAGGGAGTCAAAATGAACACCCAGGATAAAAAATTCTGATTCTGGGAGTCCTATTGAAGAGGTTTTATGATTATCTTCCCAGAAAGAGAGAAGTTTTCGATTATCAGAAATCAGTCATGTCCACTGGGACAGGCTAACCACCACTGTCACCTTCTCCCTCCAGCAGAACATCTGATGAGACCGTGATCAAAGCAAGAACTCATCTGGAAGGACTGCAGGCTGGGCGTAACGCCAGGCAGTCCCCACATTTCCACAAGATATAAATGGAGAGACACAAAAGAAACGGACATAGACTGACAATTCTAGTTCTTGCTCCAAAAATGGGTTAATTCGTTGTGTGAAGTTTCCTCCAATAACAGAGTTCCTCTGTTAGTAGCAAACATGGGAGAAGTGACCCAATGCTATTTTGCTATTCAAGACCCAAGCGTGTCTCTCTGGCCACATAGAGAGAGCTGGTGGAGGCAGAGGGGGAAGCCAGGCAGTGTGGAGAGATGGCTCGCTAATCCTGTCAGAAGAAAGTGTTTCATGTCACTCAACAGCATCTCCACGGAGCAGTTACAGGAGAAGCGCTGACAGCCTCTGAAAGGAATCACATCCAGTCGTCCTCCAGCAGGAAGAGGTTGGCTTTGACATGAAGCTTAGACAGTGGGTGAGATGAAAGGGCGGTGAAGGGACCTCTGGGTTCCATGTAGGATTTCGCCTTCCTCTGCCCTGCAAGGAGACGGAAGAGGAATGCATTAGCAGTCCCGACTGCTTTCAGCGAGCCTGTCCTTTCTGACCCTTTCACCAAGCAGTTCTGTATCTCTCTCATTCCCCGCCTTGCAAAATTTAAACTTGCTAACCCTGCTGCCAAAAAGAAAGACAGAAAGAGTTGAAAGCAGTTGCAACATAAGGAAGAGCTGCAGGGACAGATCAGGGATCCTTGCCACATGACATGGAATACATACCATACCCCAGCACATGCTGATAAGTGCATTTTGCAACCAATTTTACAGACTTGCCCTGGTTTTCTTTAGAAAACGTTTAGTCAGGCTCTTTCCATCACTGATGTGCTTGAAGCAGCAGTACGAGTAGTAAATAAGTGTAGACAAAGAGATGAACCATCTACAGAAGGGCTGAAGTCACTCGAGACATCAATGGGGTTAAATAAGACTGCAGTTAAATCATATAATAAATATCTGTATTGGCACAGAGTTACCATCTCCAATGCACAAATCAGAAAGCATACAAAATCAGTGTAATTTATGTTTTACCTAAGAGCAACAACTCCTTACTGAGTGTATGGGATTTCCCACGCCAGAGCACTCTGAGGGACAGGGTATTAAACTGTGACCAAGGACCTAAATCCTCCTCCCAGAAGACACTTATAGAGTCAAGTTTTTAAAACACATAGGTGCCTAGGGGCACAGATGGGCATCTGGATTTTTACAAAAGGTATGCCTGACTCTCTAGGAGGTTTATACAGCATTTTTACTGCGGCACGCCACCTACATTCTGCCATTCCCTCTGTGGCAGCAGCCACACTTCCCTCTCACAGCCCCTTGTCTAGGCCCTCAGCACGTCTTTAAAGAGGCAATAGTTCTTGCCTCAAAAAGCAAGTGAAAACTGCTTTTTTCTGATACTGAATGACAACACAGAGAGCAGCCAGTTGCCCATTGGTGGAGAATAAAATTCAGAGGGCTGGCTGCTCCTTTGCTTCAATTGTACTTCAATGTCACATTTTCCCCCCTTTGGTGGATTAAAGCTGAAAGGCTTTACAGAAGACATGTCTGTTACAGTAATGTAAACAATAAATAATAATAGGAAAGAGAAAGAAAGACTGATTTATTGAAGGCTGTTCACTTCTATAAAGTAAATAACTGAACTTTCAATTTAAGTGGACATTTTTACTGCCAAATAAATCTTGCACAGATATGAGAGAAGCACAGACTTCATGTAGTACATAGAAAAGCAAAAATTAGAGAAATTCAGTTAATGCAAGTGAGCACACAGGGCCAGACTCTTGATGGATGCTGCTGGTTTATGCCAACTTAGGATTGTTCATATATTCATCTGCCATTGAATGATACAATTATACAGTAAGAGATAGCAGAAATAAACAAATTGCTTTTGAGTAAACAAAAAATATCAGCCTTCACTTCGCATCATGAAAAGTCCAAAGAAGTTGATATTTTCTTTACCAAAATAAGGACTACCAAGATTTTTTTAAGTAAGGCCCTAAAGTTATGCACTGTGTCTATCTTTATGCTTCTAAATGTTCTCCTCAGAAAAACATTTGGCTATCCAGGAGTTCCCCTGGACCACAAAGAGAAGCGGCATTTTTCAGCACTGGACCACTGATCTACCTTTGCAGATTCTGATGGAGGTGGGTCTATGGACACATCCAAAACCAGAGTTCAGGTAATTTCAGTATCAGTCACTACCTGCCCCATTGTAGAACTTGTCCCAAAGCACCAGAGGCCAAATTATTGTTACTGTACAGAGAGCCACACTGTAAATGAGGATGGACCGATAGATCTGATGGGCCATCACGAGAACAATATTTGCACCTGGCTTATTTCCTGAATCAGGCACTGCATTAGGAACCATCCGGTTTCTGCTGAACAAGACAGTGACCTGAGTTTCTTATCAATTCTGAGAAATGTTCAGCCCAAAACCTGGGGTCTTCTCTTTAGTATTCTTTGCTGATTTCTGCTCTGCAGTTTCTATACAGTGCAGTCGTAGTAATCATATAATTTCCTCAGTCTATGTGGGTTCTTCCAACAATCTAGAGAAAGGGAATTTAAAATCTACCCTCCTGCATTTTTACCAGCACCACTGTCTCTAACTGTCTTTTTCCAATGAACCAAATCTTATTTCTTTTGGGTCCCATTTCCCACAAAGTCCAAGAACTGAAGATGACACTCCCTGAAGTAACATAACAGATATGGGTACACCTAAATGGGAATTCGGGAGTGATTTGGGAAGTTTTATGTATGTGAAATAATTTAATTCACACACCAGTGGCTTTTATCTCAAAGGATGGCCACACAAAATGCTAAACATGATTCCTCAGTGATGAGATACTACTGCACTTATTAGATTTCCATCTGATCTGATGGACAGTCTTAAGAATTTTATGGAATGTGATATATCCCTCAGGCTTAGAGTGAACTTTGACAGGTCACAGTTTCAAAGCTGCAAAACTTGAATTTGCAGAACAAATTTGCAAATCTAAAAACTTTTTTGGATGAACAAAACAAGACAATAAGACAACTATGGGAGAGAGAGTTAGGAAGCAGAAAGAAATGCATTCCACAGTTTTTTACATTTGTTCTACTGATTTACTTAATTTTATTTTCAGTTAGATTAAATACCTACCTCTGAGGCTTCTTCTATTTGTTTCCTTAAAAATTAGTAGTCCTTACTTAAACAGCAAAGAGCTAGTTAGGATTATACATTATCTAAGAACAAATACAATTAATCTCTCAAAACATATAGTAGCCTTTTTTATTCTTGGCTAATCTTTTTCAAGAGCTCTCTCTGTTTTGTGACCACGTACAACAAACCCCCATTTCTGTAGCCAAATGAAGTGGATGGTGAACTTTTCTCTAGGCTTGGAGCGGGCTTTGAAGTCAGAGACTCAGAGTGATGAAATTAAAATGCAACAGGACACTAGTTCACTGAGTTCACGTACCAGCAAAGATCTGTTTTAAGATTTGAAACTGAAGTTAAAAGCACAATAAAGATACAAATTCCTGCTAATCTGAAACTTTCTCTTTCTCACCTTGTCATAAAAGCCCTTTGCGCCTGTAACCACAGTCCCTTATCTATCCTCCAGACTCTGCCAAAAGGAAGCTGACACCTCATCAGAAGATATCTGGGGAGAATGGTACTGCTTGAACCCTGCCTCTATCTTCAGAATGATATTTTAGTCTTCAAGGGATGGCAAAGGATTTCCACAGGCAGATGGATCAACAGAAAATGTAACTAAACAGCTCATAAACAACATGTCCTCCTCATAACCAGCTAGTTGGGTTTCTGTTTCATGTTCTTACATTTAAGAATTCAGCTGCGACTGTATCTTTGTCTAATACCTCTGAATTTCATTTCCCTGGAATTAAAACTGATTTAATAATTATTGTAAATGAAAGTAAGTTTTTCCTTCACTGTCAATATTTCCCTGGGTTTGCTGTGGTAGTTGCATAACTTTACAGTATTAAATGTTAGGTACCCCACTTAGAAGAAGCTAAGAAATACAGTTTTTCTAAGAGATCGGAGCAGGCAATGTCAGTCACTGCTTAGTGCAAGAGAATTAAGCCTATTTAGCTACCGTGTGGTAGAAATCTGTAATGCCCATAGAACCTTGCAGGCACCAGTTACACTGCAGTAAGAAACCTGCTTTGCCAGTCATTGGTTTGTACCCCCAAAAAAAAAAAAAAAAAAAAAAAACAAACCAAACACCACTATTTTGCAGTAAAAACATACATATAGCCACTTCTTTCCTGCTTTTCTATTCTTTAGCTGTATTTCATTTTTCCACATGTTTTCAAAGCACTTCTGCAAGACAAATCTTGGACTTTCAAGATTTTTCCTCAGTCACTGGCTTTGATTACCTGTTATATCAAAATGTAACTTTTCATTGATGCCCCTTTAATACAGTTTTTGATCCAAGATTTCAGCAGGAGCATTGGTAATGATGAATATAGAATAAGGGGAAAATGAATGGTAAGTAATAATGATCTTTATTCAAGAACATCTTTTATTGTGCATGGCACAGTCATTAAAAATAATGTTCTCCTAAATACTGAGGAAAAATGAGACTCAGAGTTAGCAAAGCATTTAAGCATGTGCTTACCTTAAAGGCTGTAGAAAGTCTTACAACTGTTAACTGGAGTAGTCATGTGCCTGGAGTTAAGCATGCTTAGAAATATTTCACTGGACTCAGAGCCAAAACCTGTTTGCATTATGGTTTCGGAATAGCAAAGGACAGAGAACAAAAGGAACAGTTATTCAGAATCTGGACAAATGGCTGTAAATACATTTTTTGGTGTTATTAAGCCAATACTGGCTCTGCTCAGAAGGCACTGACTGAACACACAGTCCTAATAATCACAGCTGAAAAACATGGACCATGGACATTTATTGATTTAGACAAGATCACTCCTCACAGGAGAGAGAGCCTCTAGTTTTACAGACCCTTTAATTCCCTGTACACCATTCCTTTCCCTTTTACAAATCTCCTGCTGTGAAACTCTAATGCACTCCTGAGACACTAGAAACCATGGAACTAACTCTGTAAATTGTCCATCAGCCAAAAGAGGAAGCAACTTCCAAGACCAAGAGGTTTAGTTATTGTTATCTATGCTACGTTTTTATCCAAGGTATAAACCAACAGTCACCACTTACCTCCAGAAACTGAAATGCTATCGCAAATAAAGATAATAGCTGTGTATCGTTGTTGTATCTGTTGGTGTTATTCTTCAGCCACCTCCCATCCCCCAGAAAGGTACCTAATATCTTGTGTGTCTACTAGCCAAAAATGTCATTTCTTATTTTAAGCAAATCCAACATTCCATGCAAATGGAAGTAATTTCTGTGGTACAAAAAGTCTTTTCAGAAAATGCTGAACTGATTAGTATTATGGAAAAGTGGAACTAAAAACACTAGTGATATAACAACAAAAAAAAATCTAGAAATTAAAGCCATCCATTTATTGCAAAAACGACGGTGTATTTCCCACATACACAGTCTTTATACACACTCATTAAAAGGTATAAGCAAGATAATCATACATCCTGTACCTAACCCATAAAACACATGCCTCTCTGCAAATCCTTAACCACATCAAGGAAGGTATTAAAAGACTGTACAAAATGTTCACACCTAGGCTTGTATACTCTTCAAGAACTCACCAAAGGACTGGTTTACTCCCTAAAATAAGGCTCACTAGCACAGACCTTATCTATCAGTCAAGCCCCATGTGAGCCTGAGGCAGAGACCTTTCGCTGGCCCTTCACTCCATGGTAAATTTCACCTTTGGAAAATAGAGGCCATGGGCTCGTCTGAACAACACGTGTCCCTCTTTTTGAAGGAAGACTGTCAAGGCCGCGGGGCCAACTCATTAACCTACTCCCCAGCAATCCCATCTGGATGGTCTTATCTGTAGGAATTCAGTCGTTCATTTATTTTTTCAACCACCATTTGTGACAGAGTTTCTTAAAAAGCAGTCTCATGACTTATTATTAGCACATGGGCAGGTCAGTGCACAGGTTTATTTGCTGTTAACCAACATCCTAACATGCTGTGTTTAAAATTTCCAAAGGGACTATGAATAGGTTGTAAAAGTAGGATGTTGAATTCCTGAAGGTAAAAGCTTATGATGGGACCACTGTCAAAGCACATCATATTTTGCTCTGATAACCCACAAAAATTGCTATGCAAAGACATATAGTCCACACACCTGTGAATTCCTGACAATTCCCTTTTTAAAGGCACTTTGATGACTGGCCTGTAATACTTCAATCGTGCCATTTAGGGCACAGTGGGAAAATAAGCAATCATTAAACTTTGAAAATGTACAATCATCCAGAAAAGGTAAAAGAAGGGGAGAAACTAGAGTCAGGAGAGAGCAGGGAGGGGAAAGAGGTAAGAGAAAAAGAGAATTTTCCCACTACAGCATACGTAGCACAATTTCTGCAGGCTACTAGGAAGAGTAAATACTCCCATCACTCTCATCAGGGACAAGCACCAAGCACAGAGATGTGACCTGCAGGACATTGGTGGGAATGCTTGGAACAGAAGATCCCATTTTCTACCTGGGATGTCTATCAATTCCTAAGTTATTCAGAGCTTTGCCAGTGGAAACACTCACCAAAGTACCTGAGTCTCTTATTGTTGGCATACACTGTACACACACAGATGGACAACACGCCCCAGGAAATTGTTCCTAGTCAAAGAAAAAAACACAGAATCACCTCCAGAAAAGATTATCCACTTGCTTGCTTTCATCTTGAGCAGAGCACTGAAAAGTCTGGAAAGAGATAAATGTCTGTTACACAGGGATTTACACATTTCATCCAGACAATTGACTTAAATTTCAAGCACGAGCCCAGAATTGATCGTTTATCAAGTTAATCTTCACGATGTATTTAGTGTCTAACCATAATATCTTCAATTGCTTTCACAGTCTGCAGAGCACTGGGCAGGGGGAGAGCACCTGTTAAGAATCAAGAACTGAAAAAGAGCTATGCAGTAAATTGAAGTTATAAATATTGGCCCTGGTCCTGCAAACACTTGGCATCCACTGAGCACCAGTGTGAATGAAGCTACAACTGCCTGCCTTAGTGGTCTGAAGTTCATCTGTTTTAAGCAAGGACCACCTTCTTAGTTCATTGAGAGGCAAGCAAAAGGATTAAATGCTCAGCAGGGTCCCCTATTTCCATCCTAATGAAACAAAGGAGCAAATAAAGGTAGTTTGATTAGAGCATTAACTTAAATTGTTAGGATATCCAGCACCTTCCTTTCACCACTAGTGCCTTGATGTTTAATCATCACTAAAATCTTTTTGTTTGGATTGTCATTTTTTGTAATGCTCCTGACAAAAGCAAGTATTTAAAAAAAAATTAAAAGTCACAGATCAGACATCTCTCCAGTCTCACATTCAGGGTAGGTTTTTAAATAATGAGCTCTTAACTTCCAGCCAGTTAGGAGTCAGAATCTTATTTTCTATTGTGAATGAATGAAAGAAAGCATCATTTCTCAAGTAATACTCTGACTTGAGCAGCACTAGGTAAAGCTGTGAAAGCTCTGATCAAAACCAAGGATTTAGTAAGTCCACATCTTTAAAGCTAAATTAGTCATTTCCCAGCCAAACTTCTGCATCTTAAACTTCAAAAACTAAACACTTAAAATACATTTTCTTTTTGGTAAACTGAAGTACAAACAATATAGAAAACACTCAAAACTCTATGTGGGGTTTAGAATACAAATCCTGCCAACTTTCAATTAAATCTATTCTCCTAAATATCTTGTGTGTATTTTTAAAGTTTTGCCTGCTTTGTAAACAACCACTACCCATTTTTAATATTCACTTTGCCTTTCCACCTATCCTTTCTACATATTTCATCGAATTTCATTTTTCACTGACACTTCTATCTAGATCAGTTTAACTGTCAGCAAAATGGGCAAACTGCTGATTCTTAAAAGCAAAGAGTTCTGTTTCTGTCATTGTAAGTCTGGAATAGTGGACCTAGAGACCAGTTTTTTGGCTGCCTGTAATCATCGCATCAATAGCTGTCACTGGAAAGGTGCTGAATTACAATATTACATGCTGGGGGTGGGGGGAAATGACCCCTTAGATCTCTAATTAAATCACCATCTTCCCTCCCTCTAGCTCTACCCTGTCATTTGATGGCCACTTCCAAAATCAGTGGGAGGAGGGGTATGGAGGAGGCTTGTTAAATTATTTTCCAACCCCCATGTCAAGAAAGGTGATTTTTCATTCCGATTTTGTACAGCACCTTGACACAACAGAATCCTGGTTAAAGACAGAGGGTTTTCAGCATTCTTGTAATCCAGTAATTCAATTAACAGACTTGGAGCCCATTGAAGTCTTTGATATCATTGTGCAAAAAGTTGGGCTCTACAGTCACAGATTCAGAATAATACCATTATTTCTATTCCAGACTTTAAAGATCAGCATTAATGTCCTGAACAACTGTAAAGGAGTGTTTTAATTACCCAAACGAATGAGATGTTCACACCCAAAATCATTGCTGCATGGATTGTCAAAACTGTACTTAGACATGACATTTGGCTTTCAGCTCAGTAAGCCTGAGTACAGATCACTAACATGTGTGAAAGTCAGAAACCGCACAGGGACCAAACCTGTAAATTTGCATTTGTTGTACATTTTTTTAACTCTCTGGGGTTGCTTCTGGATTACCTCTGAATAAAAAAAAAAAAATTAAAAGGGAAAATTATTATGTCAGAATGAAAATTGACAAATCTAGGTTGCAGGAAAACATTGCTATTTTGTCCATTTATACTCAAGAATAGGTTTTATTTCAAAATGATAAAAATAAACAGGAACTTATTAATTATTAGGAATTTGAAAAATTAGCAAGAAGTACAAGCTAGGCTATGCAAGGTAGATGAAAGCTACTTTGGCCTGACTTTTGCTTTCTTTTCTGAACTACCACCTCACTAAGTGGCAAGCAGCAGAGGTCAGAGGCCAAATGAAAAGGATAAGCGTCAATGGGAGGCCCTGTGGTGTGACACAAGTGCATAGTGGTATATTGTCCACAGCCCATGAAGAACTTGTCAACAGCTCAGTGAGAATCCCTCAAAGGACCGTCTATGGTTTCATTGCATCCTCCTCCCTGGAGGCAGTGGCAGATGCCCAGGGAAGGAACAGCTATGTAAGCAAGATAGCTCTCTAGGAGCTCTGCTGTCTTCTAGTATTAGTTTGAACTTATCAGAATAAAGATTATCAGTAGAAAAAAATGTCAAATAACTCAAAAGTTCCATACAAGCAAGAACTGCTAGTAACCAGTTAGATTCATTTTTTTGTTAACTCTGTCTTAGAAAGCTAGCTGTGAAAAATAAATACAAACAATATTTGCTAAACTGGCTTCTGCTACATTAAGCCCCTGCAAAATCTTCTTGTGACATCCCAATGTCCAGTTTTTTGTTCTCTGTGAAACCTGAATTTACCTAAGCAGCAGACCAGGCTTTGAGGAACCAGAATTTCCAGCATGAGAAATAACTAAGACATCATGTCCTTTTCAGGAAAAAATATTATCAAGTTATCCTTTGAAGTGCGACCTCTTGCAAAAGGCAAGCTCTCATTGAATTTGTTCTCAGCACTGAATTTATCAAGGACAGCATAAAGAGCATCTACAGTTAAAAGAAATTGGTCAGATTTTTCAATCCTAGTAAAGAGCTAATGGAGTTGAACAGAAGAGAATTTGAGTCACAGTTAAGAAGAATTCTTAACTGCTAAAAGGTATACAATATGCACACACATCGCCTTCGGTCTGGTTTTATACAGCTTCCAGAAAAACTGAGTAAGAGCCCAGGAAAGGGTTTTTAGGCCTATCATCATCACTGTTCTGCTTTGAAAAGAAACCAGGACATAAACTGAAGAATCTTGAATTGTGTCTTTAACAATACAGACAATGAAGAGGTTCATCAGGAAAAAAGAGATCAGAAGAAACTAAACACCACTTGTTTGCTGGATGAGGCACATCACAAAAGTGTTGGTGGATGGACATACAGCCAGGTTTATTCATACAGTAACAACAGGACTAATCAGAAAGGAAAAGTATTAAGATGAAAAGAAAAAAAGCAAGCAACAACACTTTATTCTCTTGGCAGTGGATTTTAAAGAAGCCGCAGCTTGTGTTTCTGCAGAACAGGTAAGGAACTGGTCTAGGGTTACCTTACTTTCAGCCTCTTCCTTAATCATCAATCAATCAAACGCAATAAAATATGCAAGCGATGAAGATGAATTCCAGTTACTGACCACCTAACCTTAATGCAATGGAGGAATTTTCACTGAGTCAGGTGGTTGTATTATTTTTAGTTGTTTGTAGTGGCCTACGGGCATTTTGGCAACTTCTCTATCACCTGTATTACTCCAGATCAGCCGTGTTGAAATAAATGGGGTTATGGCAGCATGAACAGAAACACAGAGATGAACCAGATCCTTGCACTGTAAATACAATGCCATTTATGGGTTGTAATGTTACATGTTTATGTCCACTGCTCCCAAGGCCAGAAGAGCTCAGACTGTCTTACTGAGCAAAGAAAAATCAAGTTTTTGGAGAAATGACTGGCAGTAAACTAAACCATAACTCAGAGATATTAGAAGATGGGTTGAGCTGTTTTGAATAAAATACTGCCCTAGATATAATAAATCTATTATGATTGTTAATAACAACAGTAATGTACATTTGTTCAGTCCTCTGTGGAGTCTTAAAAACACTAGCCAGTATCAGTCATGTTGCTACAGGAAAGCAACTTAATTCGGGTGGAGATGAAGTGTGTTGTGCTTTCTTCACAAAGCCATGCTTTGATCGCCTGCCTTTAGAAATCTAGAGGAAGCCTCTTTTAAACACAGTATTTTAAACTTTGGCATTAGGAAGCTTTTTGTCTTTTTCTCTGAAAGTTTCCCAGTAGGATCTACAGGCCTGGAAAATCACAACTATACCCATCCTCAGAGACCACTGTTTACTGTTTTTTGCCTTATGAGCCCATTCCCCATTAACATCAACAGGAGATGGACATGGAAACTGAAGACCTTAAGGGATCACTCCACTTTTTATCCCTTAATGTTTGAACCCCTAAGAAGAAGGGTATCTAAATTAACTAGACACAGCTTTCAAATCCACTTTCAAAACTGACTTTGGTCCAATTTCTCCCCTCTTTAAAGCCAAAAGCGTCTTCAGCTTGTGCAAGCAGAATCAGGCCATCTAGCCCCACAGAGATAGTAGAGGTGTTGCCTCTCTTGTAACAGAACATTTTTAAAGATGTTATCTACTCTTTACACAGGACATGACACTGCTGGGTTTTGGTCTTGTCTCAGTTTCAAGCAAGAAGTCAAGTGTCTTTTTCTGGTTTCCTGTAGGGAATTAATTTTTCAGAGGAGAGCACTTATTTTTCATTAGCCAGACTTTTCTCCCTCCATCATGGTGGCACTCCATTGTCAATCTGCACCTCCATATCGCTTCCATGCTTGAGGAGCTCTTCATCCTATAGCACACTACCATCAGCCCTAACCATGAGGAGTCTGCCTCATGTGCGTCATATGTGGGGTGATTCCCCGTGGTCACAATGTACCTGACTGTGTGACACACCAGCACGCTATCATTTGTTACAGGTTGTGGTTCTGAAGACAGCTGACATAACTGCTTAGAATGAATATTCAGGGTGTAAATGGAAGGAAGGAGGAGAGAACCAAAAACTTTCTTCTGCAAATCTCACAAAGTATTCCATAGCATTTTCATAAATGATAGATATAACCATTCACAAACCTCAGCAACTGTTAAGGGATCACAACATAGAAATTATAAACTTTTCAGATTTATTTGTGGAAAATGGACAAGAGCAGTCTTTTGAACAAAAGGATAATTACCTGGCCTTTGCACATGGAAAGTTGGTTGACTTGAGAGAAAACCCAAACAACTTACAAGATCCTGCTAAACTTCTCTGTCCAACCAAGGCTATCCAGCAAAGAGCCAACACGGCATTACTAAAGGTGAATTTATTTCACTGGATGATAGGCGCCGTAAGGAGATGCAGAAAGAAGAGAGTGTAAGCAAAAAGAGCACAACATTTACATGAGTTTTATTCAACAACCTGCCAATCCCTGGGCGATCATAGTGTGGGAAACCAGAATAATGCACTGAAGCTCTAAAGATGAAAACCATGTTGAAAGGACTAGATGTCACTGCAAAATTAAAAGATAAACAACATCTTTCCTTTCAATGGCACCAGTATCATGTGACTCTTAATAAATTATGTGAAAACAGATTTACAGGCTCAAGCCCTAAACTTATTCGTCCTTTGATAAGAAAACATGCAAACATAATGATCTGGAGAAGAAAATTAAATCCCCAGGACTGGATCATATTCAGAATAAAAACAAAGAGGTTCTTCAAAAGCTAATCTCTCAGAAGTCTCAGTACAACATGATACTCTCTCAAGGTGCAGATTTCTGTACCTTGCTGCTTAAGTATGCTTTACTATGCAGAGCATAACAATAAAGAGCGCTTTCCTAAATTCAGTTAAAAGTTAACAAATTATCTTAAATGACAAAAGAAGAAAAACAAGACCCTAGATCATGAAGTTAGAAGTGGTAGGAATCAGATTTTCAGACAAATACAGAGATGTCACTCTGATTATTGGTTATAAGAAAGATTTATTTTCTTAAAATCTAGCATAGTGTTTTCTTTATCACAGTTTATTGCCTTTCCCACAGTGTTTCTTTCAATCATTCAACATTATCTCCAACAGGCCACAACAGGAGCTTTAAAAAATTTTTTTAAGAAAATTAAATACCTGGTTCCCAGACTAGCTTCTTCCTACAAACTTCTCTGTGGAGCAATCCGAATTTCTGAATCAATGAGGAAGACTTACATAGGCATATCTTGCAGTCTAGAGGCATCAGGTCAATAACATGATTGATTTTACTCCAGCTGGTCACTTTAGGCCAGTTACAAAACGGCAAACAAAATTTACTTAAGCAAGTAAGAAATTATGGCATTTATAGATTAGAAACATACATCTTTAGCACACTCACATTTTCTTCCATTGGACCTGTGGAAATCTTAAGGATATGTAAAATACCTGCAGGCTGATATCCCAATAGCCCATGCAGCTTCTATTTTTTCCAAATACAGATTTTTCTTCAGGAGGTAGCCACTAAATATTGAATGTTCATAGTTATTAAAAAGTGGATAACTGGGTAAATGCATGAATCTAGAAATGGCTACATTCTTCACTGTGTTCTGCTATTTATATATGTATAGGGCTATATGGAGGAAACTTAGTTTTGTGGGGATTTTCTAATGAAAGATCATTCTCTCACATCATATGTACAGGTACCAAAAACTTCTCTGTCCTGGGACACACTGATGACTGCTCTTCAGCTCGCCTTCAAAAGTTAAAACCATTTTTGACATTTTCTTATTTAACTAGTACATTTATCGGGCATAACCTCGCATTGTTCCAAGGAATTTCTCAAATAATCAAACATGACTGAAAAGGAGACTAATATGGCTTTTATTGTTTCAAAAATAAAAGTGCATACAACAGATGAAAAAAAGATATTAAGTAATCCAGTGTAATCTGGATAATTATTTTAAATGCATACTCCAAAACTCTGAATGTGTCAGCCTACAAGTCCACTTCCTATGTTTTTTTCTATCTGCAAGATCTGCAAGTAATTTAGTCTTGTTTTCACAGAATGCAAAGACATTCCATTTGTTTACACTAGAGACAAATTTTACTCAATTGACGCAATTCCATTGATTAAATAATGGCTTTCTTCCTCATTTTAGGCAATTTCGGCCTTATATCATGACATAAAAGAGGTAAGTGATTGTCACCTGTGTTCATGTTCTGTGACGGGCAGATGATCAAGTATGAGCCTTACTGCCTAATGACAGGACCTTTTCAAGGACTGATTTAAGTCTGAATGCTCATAACCTGTTCTGAAATCTAGGCAGATGATTAAATAAGTCAACAAAGGGTCAACTGTAGGCCAACTGCAGGTGATTTAACTGAAGGGACCTCTAGTAGGTCAAGTGAAATAAAGTAGATATAATTTGTCCAACTTACGCATTAAAAACATTGGTGAAGTCCAGCTTCTGTTTATCTGCCATCTTTGTGATAACCCTTCTTTAACAAGATTATTGGACATTCAGGTCCTCTTTACAGTTTTTTTTTTTCATGGGAAAAAGCACACAAAAGTCTGCATATTCCTTATCAGCATGGAATTTTGTCTTAGAGTAAAATGCAGAATTAGCTGTTGCATTTGGAAGATAAGAAGATAAAATCCTCAGCAGTCCTAGTAAAGAGTGCACTGCTGAAATACTTTCACGACAAGAGAGGTATTTGCAAGAGAGGCAAGTGCTAATCCCAAAATCCCATCCATAGGCTCTTCAAATCCTTCACATACAACATAGTCTCATTTTCTGGTCTTAAAACATAAGCAAGGTATCAGCCACCGCACACAAGCACAGGGACGGCTCCATCCCACAGGTCCACAAGGAATGTCTGTGGAGAGGCAGCACAAGCCTCAGCGCAGGAGCAGTGCTGAGAGGGGTGCAAGCACGGCGACGATGCTCACCTGTACATCATCTCTTTAACGACCTACCAGAAAAGGCCTTTAAAATCTTATTTCAGTGAAGTATCAGTGACATCTAGTGGACAGCCCTTCTTCAGATACGTGTCTCATGGAGCAAACCCGGGTAAGTTTCCAATTTCTTTTGAGGGAGGCTACAAAGTAAGACTCAAAGAATGGTAGATTTAAAAGGAAACTAAAAGTTTTCTGGTCCATCTCCTTGCTTTAATGCAGAACAAACACTCACATAAACAGGTCTTAAAATCCTTCTGTGATGGAGTCACAGCCGCAGCAACTCCTGAGCACCCCAGCAACAAATTAGTCAGTGGGACTATACTGACCAACACGAAATAAGATTCCTCATACCTACATACAATTTTAAGTGTTTCTTAATATCTAGGATGGATTACCTGCTGCACTATATCCCTCTTGCCCTACCCATGACAGGCATGGAGAACAGTGACTGTTTATAACTTACCTAAAGCTTCCTGGATGGGAAATTGTAGCATGATATATAAATGGTCCAGGACAGCTTACTTGCCTGCCTAGCAAGTCACTCTGCAAAACGTGGAGCCTCAGCTTTTCACAAATGCATGTTTTGTCCAAAGCTGGGTGAGTTTTCACAGATTCAGCAAAGCAGCACATCCCTGGCAACAGGACAATGCCCGCCCCAGCCAAACTGCAACACCTTATTGCAAAGGGAAAAGCTCAACCCCCCCATTTCTCAACCTCATTTTCAGCAATAGTTTCAAAAATAGCCTACTCAAAGCACAGTGCTTACAGTGAAGCTTTTAGCCCCAAAAGATAAGGTTTAGCAGATGTATGCAACAGTAGCAGCGACCTTATAATGTGCAATCCTAGGCAGTTGCAGATTTAAGCATGACTTACCTGCATTTGCCTATATATAATGTATCAGCAGTTAATCGTTTCCTAAATAACACTGCTCAAATGATATTTCATCTCTTAAACCATGGTACGAACTTGTTAGGTTTCAGCAGTAATTCCAAACACTAAAACCATGTAAAAGCTATAAAACCAACAGTAATTTATTTTCTGAATAAGATTCTACATAAGCACTTTATAGACACTCCTGAAACTTGCTTGAATAACACAAAGATTTTTTTTTCTAAGCCAGTATCCAGACCTTGGCGGTTTAGGTTGCTGTGTGTGCTTCACACTGCACAGCAACATCTGCTAGCAGTTAATTTGGAAAATGGGAGACTGTCACCACAAAATGTAGACCTTTTAAAACAAACACAAGAAAAATATTACCAAGCAAAAATAAAACTGCATAATAAATATAAGTGGGTGGTAGCTACACACTGATATTGAGGATTTTTTAACAGATCAAACAAATCACTGAATACTGAAACTGCCTGCCACAGTGCTGCTTTCAAGAGACTGCTGCTGTCAGACTGAGATTTGGACCTCTCTCTCATCCCCCTTTTCCATTTCTTCCGCTTTAAAAAAACATAAAGTCCTAATTATCTATTTACTTCCATGAGATGATAATATTAAAAATATAAACCTCAAACCCTAAACTTCCAAAGTACTCTGTCAGCGAGAAAAGCTCGATCTTTCTTTTTTATGAGCTCTAGCTACAGAGGAGCAGACAAGTATGCTCCCTCCCAACATTAGACAAAATATGGCTCAAAAGCAAAGTCAGAACTCAGTGTCTGGGCCTCAATGGAAGTGTTGTTCTCAGATGGACAAAACTGTTTGCATTAAACAATGGGGGCTGGAGAAGAAGACAAGTTTCTCTTTATGTCTTTATATTCCTCAGTATGAACAAAAAAAACAATAATTCTACAATTTTAAAAAAAATAATAAAAGCTAATAGTTAATTTTAAAATGTAGTGCAAAAATTTCAGTGGTCCAGGTGATATCAACTGGCAGAGGTTATTTTATGAGCCTTGCCAAAAGGGGCTTAGCAGATGTTATTGTCAGGATTGTACTGAAAAAAATATTCCACTCTTGTATGCCATGAAATCTCAGACAGGCCTCCTCTCTTTACAGTTAACTGAGAAGTACATTGGCAAAAGAAACTTTTCAGCTACCACTGTCATGAGGATGGGATCTCTTGTATTGCTTTTTCTCACAATTTGGTGCTCTTAGGGAGCCTTTCCCAAGTTTTCAGAAAGGCTGTGGCGGTCCACGAGCACATTGCCTCACATGAGTCAGGCTTGGGCTTGGCTTTAACGGTTCAGAACCTTTCACTGATGACATGGGAGTTCCAATCATGTTCTCACTGAATATAGTGAGGAAAAAACCCTGATATCATCATCAATGGGGCAGTATTAAATCCCTGTGGCACACTGCCACTCCTGGGGGAGATTTCCAAAAACCTCACAGAGGTGAGCTGCCTATTTACCATTCATGGGTTTTTACATCTCTCTTGCTTTTTCTCTTATTCTGTCTTTTTGCTGGGAAGACTGGAAGGTGCAAAGTGAACACAGGGCTCCAGAACATGAACGTTGCTCTCAGTAATTCAAGTTTACTTTTGCCTATGGGCAATGCTTTCAGGTGGCTCTAAGCAGCCCTTTAGGTATTCCCTGCAGCAAAAATCTGACTTTTGTATGCAGTTGAATGTACTGAAACTGATAGTACTCAGGTCAGATGTCAAAGGAGGTCTGGTGCCAGAACGGTGATATACAGCTGGCATGAAACGGCTTAGGGCATCACCATCACCTTCCATCTGAAGATATCAAAGACACAGTCGGACATGAACAGATAACATCCACTCACACTTGGAGAAACAGGAATTCCAGTGCTTCCAAATATTTCTATCCCCAAGGTAGTCCCAGTGAATTAACCCCCATAGAACTTGTACATATGCAAGTACATTTGGTGATCTTCAAGCTAGAAACAGGACAATAGAAAAACAAGATTCTGACAAGGATTTTCACACGTGCTTAGTGACCAATTCTGCTGTTTGATCTGATGAGGTATAATAGTCTACAGTTCCTCTTCCTTCAGCATGGGCAGATCTAGCAGATCTGGCACTGCCAGTGGCACTGCCTCTCCCCTGACTCAAGGCTGCTTCACAGTACCCCAGACAACCCCTGACTAACCAAGCCTGGGTTAACCACATCAGATCCACACTTTCTCTGCTTCCACTCTTCTTTTGCCACGAACATAGCCACTCATCCATCTTCATCTGTGTACTCTGAGGTAAGGCGGGATTTGAGCACAACATTCCCTCAGGTCCTGTGGCACTGGGAACGTTTACACGCAGCAGTCATACTCTGCCATCAAACCAAACTGGAGTAGAGCTCACTTGCCCCAAATCCTTGTGTTTATTTCACAGCAGTGATTTTTAAACCAGATCTGTTCATGTGGGAACTGTGCTGCATGTTGGCTGCAACTATGCCCATAATCTGTAGGAATCACAGGCTGGGAATAACACATCATCTGACTCTTTTAATGGAGGTTCTCACTACCCTTTTATTATTACAATATAAAGTTAACAATACAGCCAGGCATTTAACCATCTAATTGTAATTGTCTAAGGGGCTGAACTCTTTCTGATTGAGCATAAACATTTCACATCCATCCTGAGGACTACGAATCTTCTCACTATGGTAAAAGTGAATCCCTGGTGGTTTATCTAACTTGCAGGCTTTTACAGCCCCAGATCTCCATATCCCTGCATTGCATCATTTCTCCAGAAACTACACTGTTAAATGTTTCATAGTTACAAGTTATCTTTCACATTTCTCTTCAGTTATTCAAAGCAGCCAGTTCTCCCAAGAAGCATTTAAAGTGCTCTACTTACATGGCTTGTTTTGAAACCGGAAGGCAGCAATGAAGACACACACACACGAGTCAGTGTAGCTTTTGCTCACAAGCTTGATATGCAGTTCAGACTCCAGAGCTGGTTTTTCAGTCTGTTGCAGGGTGTTTGTCATCACTTCTCTTCAGAAGCCCAGCAGGGTATCCCAAACAATACCAACTTTGCAATGGGGAAGAAGGTTTCTTTCTTCCCAAGGTTTTAGTGGCAAAATCTCAAATAAGAGAGTGAAACATTGTGTGTCAGAGCCCAAACTGAAGAAAAAAAAAAAAAGGCAAGCAAAAACTAGCTTTTCCACCCAGCCATCTTTGCAATGAGACCAAACTCTCTCTGACTTATGGCAAGCACCCTGGAAATTTTAAGATTTTTCCAAATTAAAAAAACATATGTCCCGCCTACAGTTCCTTTCCAGAGAAAATCCTAGAAAGTTCTTCTGCATTCAATAGTCTACTCCAGTGGGAACAAGAAATTCTTTCTCCTATGATCCTATGGGAAGAACGGACAGGGAGCAGTTTCAAGGAGGACTGAGAGACATCACCAGCACCACTGTTTGAGCCACTGCCTGGGGATCAGTTACCCTCTGCTGCTGCCTGTCTTTTTTCTGCAAAGAGAAAACAAAAAATGAGCTTTTCTTGGTTTCAGAGACTCCCCTCTCAGCTCAGGGCGAGCGCCAGCACACTTTTGGTGGTCTGCTCATCAGACTGCTGTTGTCCCAGCTGCTGGCCCCTCTGGTCATCCCAGGATCTCAAGAACCAGAGTGCCACAGGCGTCTATCTCCTCTGCACACAGCTGTGGGCATGGGACCAGTTGAACACCAGCTGAGCCTTCATATCAACCACTTGCCCCATTCCCTTTTTGTCTGTCAGCTCCTGTTGATGGTACCTGTCCCATACAAAAACAAAAACCCACTGCAGTGGTGAAAAAGCCTCTGCTGTGAAGCTGACAGCACACAGGCCAGAGGACACAAGAGCTACAAGCTAGTGGCTCATCAGGCCTTTCTTTTTTTCCAGAGAGAATGAGGAACATCATATTCATTTGTGGGTTCCTAAACCCTTCAGACTAAAGACAACCTTCAAGAGTTTTTTCAAATTAATTTCAACTTCTTTGGTTAAGTCTTGCAAGAAGGAATCCACAGATATTACCTGAACCCTGGCATGCAATGACCTTATTGCTTCATTTCATCACTGGTTCTAGGGTCACATTATTAGGAATAATACTGGGAATTATAGGATTATCTTAGGCTTCCAGATACATTTTACATTGACTAATTTATTCTGTCTTCCCTTTCATGAATGCCTGATGTAATATATGAGACAGAGGGTTTGTAAGACTCTAAAGGTATTAAGCTTTCACCTAATCAGTATTGTTTGAGGTCTTACGGAAACTCAGCATGATCTGCAGCTGGGTGTAGCCAGTATCTGACCCTAGACATGTGATGGTACATTAGAAGTGCTAATAACGTATCTGGTTAGCAGATTCATGAAGGGAAAGCTAATGAACTAGTACTATATGTATGCTACTCTGTGTGTAAGTTATATCTGGCTGCCATGTGTGCCCAGAAGCAGTTCTTTCTCAGAGTATGCTGAAAAGCTCTGTCACCACAAGTCAGGCACACCCTTGATACTTTTCATAAGGCTCCAGAGGAAATTAATGTTGGTTCTTCCAGGTTACAGCTTTTATATGATAAAAAAACCCTACACCAGCTGTATCATATGGAAAACAGAAACAGATCAGAACAGGGACAGGTAACATAATCCACATGCAACTGATAATTCAAGTACAGGTCTGATGTTCAGCATTTGACAGAATGATAGATGAGGCCAGGGTTTACTCCTTAAAACATCCAATAGCAGTGGGAGAAATGAAAGCAACACAAAATGTGCAGCCTGATCACGACTGAAGGTAAGCTGTAAAAAGGAATAATCGTTATTGAAGGTGACCTTTCAGAGCCCGCAGTAAAGTCCTTAGTTATTCCAGTGTGCTTTATGCTAGGACATATGCAATCAATCTGCAGATATCAAGAGATTTTCTGTATACTATCAAGCTCTCAGTGTTCTGATCCTGCACATGCAGTGGACATACAATAGCAATGCATGCTCTACCCTTGTCAGAGTTGCCAGCCTTATGCACAGGACTGAAAAGCACTCAATTAATAAGACGACTGGATGCTTAATAAATGCCTCAATGCAACACAGAAGTAAAAAGCTTGGAGGTCGCTCCCATGGTGTTACATCAAAATGAAACTGGAATAATGCAGTGATAATTCAAACCAAGGACACACCAATCAACTAGCATGAGGGCTCAGTTCTTGAAACACTGCACATGAGACTGGTGAAAGGATTAAAGTAAACCCTGCAGAGAGCATTTTGGGTGAATCATTTCTTCTACCTTTTAGTTACTCATTTGCAGATCCTTTTTGTGGAATAATGCAAGACTGACTATACACAGACAGACTATATTTTATGGGAATGGTGTGCTTATAGCGAAATCCATCTTGTGCCCAAGATTCAGCACTAAATTTTTCAGTAATTACCTGTACTGGTAGCTTGTAAAGGCACTCCTTAGATCGTAACTTAAATGTTACAAATATTCAAGTATAGCTGTACATAATTTGTCATTGTCCACACAAAAAATCCTCTTTGGGATCCATCGTTTCCTCTGTATCCTTATTTGCTATTTTCATTATCTCTGGGTTTATCTCATCAGAAGAATTCTTCTTTTAACCTGGTTTCATATCAAAGCAAGTTCTATCTTCATTAACACACAATTATCACAGAGGGAATGAAGATTCACAACATCTCGTCTGCCTGAAATGGGAAATATTCTGTCAGCACAGCTCACTGTGTCTGACTGCAAATTCACTGAAGCTACTAGTCCCATGACATGAAAAAGAGCTGAGTTACAGAGAAGGTCCCGTACTTGGCCAAACTGGTATACCTTATGAGTCTAATTTTTGCATGGTTGTACTACTTTGCCAACACCAAACAAAGGCTTTTGGGGCTCCACTATTTCAAACAAGAAATGAATTGCAGTTCTGAGATACTTCAGCAGCAAGACCAGTGGGTACACCTGGCTTGGTACATAGGAGTCACACATAGCAAAATTTAAACCCTCTTATTCTGATTTTTGGCTGTTTGCTGTTATGCAATGCATTACAGCTTGAACCTTCTCCCACATGAATGATGCACGTAATCCACCTTGGTGATGAGGAGACCAAGGCAAGCAGCATTTGCTTTTCACAAGCTACTGAACTGCTGTGCAGGCACCTCCTTGGTGCCAAAGCAGAAACTGGATCCTTTTTCTTTCCAATTCCCTTCTCTGCTGAGAAAAGAAGAGTGAAGGGTAGAAACAATCACTGAGTTAAAGGTGAAATAAAGTAATTTGAAGGGATCAAGGCTCTCTACATCCACAGTTTTGGAATGGGACTTTTAGACTTTTCATTCCTAACTATTTTTTTAATTTTGAAAAAAATCCTTGTACAAAATGAGAAGATAAAAAAGATCTTTCCCACATCAAATCCTAAAAGTGCACCTTTTGAACCCACTGACAGCCTCAGAAACAGACTCTTGATTCAGAGTAATGACAAAGCAATTCAGACTCCACAATTCAAACTAAAGCAAATTTATGTCTGGCCTGACGCATGCTTTCCTAACTCGTAAATGCATTACATGTGGCATCAAGGAATGAAGCGTTCAGCCTCAGAAAGGAAGAACAAATACATACAAATGAAACCTCGTGTGGGAGTAGTCAGTGCTATTATTCCCAGCTTAGCAGTGTGAAAATGCTGCTTCAGCTTTGGCTGTGTTTTCTCAACTTTCGCTGCACTATGACCTCAGATGACCCAGACTGCTACGAATCTGGTCACCATACATTTGATCCAGAATGCTAAACAACCAGTGTCATTTTCAGTCAGTGCTAAATCCAATCTGACCTAGATAGGAAAGCTCTTACATCCCATTGCTAATCCCTTTGGTTCCATCCAAGCAGTGAAGCCTGTAGGCAAATGCAGCACACAGATTTTAAGAAAAGCAGGCAATCAAACTGAGCTTGACAGAAATCTAAAAACTTAGAGTTAAGCAGACTGATCCAAGCTATACCAGGCTCCATGTTCTCTAGAAGCACATTTCTCTGTATTGCCCAAATGATTTCAGACCATTCTTTGACCACAAATAGATTTTATCTTTCTTCAGTGTCTATCTCTCTAGGACCAGGCTGTAGCAAAAATACATTAAAAATCCCTCTATGGTCTTGCTCTTCTAAAAAGGTTCATCTTGCATGAATCTTGCAAGAAGCTGCAGAAAAAAAAAAGTTAGAATTTTAAAATATTTTGCTTCAACATGTCAGACATTCCATTTCACATTGTTTCCCTTAAAATCATGATTCTCAGCCACAGCCACTTCATCAGTATAGAAATAGCTGATTTTCCCACAGTGTCTCCAGCAGTCAGACAACAAACCTGCACCAAGATGGTTCAATTTCATTGGAGTCAGCACCTGCTAAGCAATGTGGTTTAGGTTTCTTTTAAGCGTTCAAGAACATTTTTCATAATAATGCCAGATGGCCTTGCAATCAAAACCTTTCACATTCGGTCCTCTACCTACAAATTCACTGCTGATAGTGTATGGATTTGAATTTGAATACACAAACAGAAGCTGTTTCAGATTTTCTCAAAAAAATAAACCAAATTACCTCTGTAGCAACAAATTTTCCATCTGCATTAACTGTTCTCTGGCTTCCACGTACCTTTTCAAATATGATGTGAAGAAAAGAGGAAGAGGGAAAAGAAAGAAAAAGTTCTCAACTACCATCACAAAAGAAATTGTTCCTTAATTACAAACAGGACACCCTTAAGTCAAGAACTGAAGAGAAGGGCAATCTATGTGACCTTTCCCCATCATTGTGCTTTGAAATACAGGGTAGGCAGAACCAATTGATGTGAGCAGGTTTAGTAAGATAAACACCCGTGGCAACTTTTTATATTTAACAACACTAGGCCTTCTCCAGGACAAGGAATAGGAATGAGAATACTTGTTATGTACTCTTGCAAAATGTACTGTGTATTTAAAAAGAAAATATTTGCGTATCAGTTGTGGCTGTATAATGTCAAACATAGGGTAGCTACATGATATTTTAACCTTACCCGCAAGCTGCAAGGAAATTGAGTAGATAGTTGGTTTTCTAGTGTCTTTAAAGTAACAAAACATGAAAGGTCAGACTCAGGGAGAACAGTCAGAACAACAAGGCCAGCAGAGCTGAGGAAACATGCTCATGTGCAATGGATATCCCACTGTTTGCTTAGAAATGTGTCATAAATATAACATTTCATGATGGTTTCAAGTATTCCAAATGAATAAGCAGTGGAATTTACACAGGAGAGAAAAGAATATGAGAAACTGATTCAGAGAGTAGAGAGATGGCTGCATTAACACTCTTAAATCAATTTTAATTAACTTTATGATATACTACCTTAGTTACTGGTCTTATGATCACGTATCACAGTTAATGTAGTTCTATTTCTCATAGATGACCTGCACTGAGACACCCAGCCTCAGAACAATATCCTGTACATATTTTAGCCACAGTGAATTAGCGCTTTGTGATGACAAAGTGATGAAATGGGGAAAACACACCTGGACCTGCCTGGGCAGGACCCAGTGTCCTCTGAAGTCAACTGAAATAAGTTTTCCACAGACTTTGACATAAAACTCACACAGAAACAGAAGCACAATTTGAGGTGCTCGTTCTTAGGTCTTGTTAAAACTGCTGGAGGGGAAGTGTACGTGTCGCAAGTTTATTTCATGCCAATACAGAATAGTCCAAAGTCTTGGAAAAAAGAGACACAGGGCCCATTCCTATAAGCAGGATTGAATACTTCACTATTCAGTGATAGTACCCAACAGGTCTAGAAGGGAGGATGTCTCAGAGAGAGCAGTGAATCCCACCACAGCCACCCACCACCAATGGATAGGTAGGACGTTGCAGTGAAAGGGCACCGCTGTTGTATCTCACAACAGTAGAAACCTCAGCAAAGATGGTGGTGTCTAGTCATGAACTCTAGAAAACTTTTGTCTGTACCAGTGGAGGTTTGGTAGGGTGGAATTCAAAGAGGATGTCTTCCCCTCATTAGATTGTTTTTAGAGCACTGGATCCCGCACTGGAGCTCATACTGCAGAAAGGCTGCAATATTTCCACTGAAAAAGGTAAACTATTCTTTTTTCTTTGCAAATATGCGGATATAGGCCTGTCACAAAGTTTCCTTGTGGCTTGCATAACTTTTTTTAAAATCCCAGAACATGACCGATAGCTATACACTGGACTGCTCTGTTCTGAGACCACTTGAAGCAGTAGTCACAAACTGTTGCAGAGTTTAGAAATTTGCAGTGGACAACTCATACTGCAATTCAAAATTCATAGCTTTCATTCAAACAAATCACATCTCAGTGGAGCAACATTTACACAGACACAGTAATGGGATTCATGGGACAGAAATACTGTGTGCCTCCTTCTGCCATAGTCCTGAGCCAAAGCTTGTGCTATACATCCAACAAACAAGGGCAAATGGATGTTGGAAAATTGCTAATTTAATGGAGGTGCAAGTGCCAAATTGAATAAACTCTGCATAATCTGATATTCCCCCACTGTAGACTTGTGATACTGTACCTTGCCCCAAATCTTATGAAATTTTATTTAACCAAAGTTTTGAGTGTTCCCCCTGACTTCCATAAGTTTGGGGTTTATTGTACACAAGTCAGTTCTCTCACATCCAGCATACAGTGCCCGTAAATTTCAGGTTAATTAACCCACATCTGGTTTTCTACAAGCAGAAACACTAAGTTCTGCAGGCAACTACTATTGCTAGCTAAAATGCTTTGTGCTTTCACTTGTCTGGGGATGAATCTAGTGCATCTTTGATTTTTAAATCTATATTCTTCAAGTCTGACGCCTTGTTAGAAGGCCAAGGGTTATTAATTTCAAAAACAGAAGGTAGAGTTTAATGAATAATGAATAGCAGCTGTTGGAAACAAATCCTTGTAGCCCTGGGACCATCCTTCCCTATGTTACAATTACACTTTGATTGACCTCAACAATAACTAACAAGCATGCCCAGCTGGATCATAAACCAAGTATATACTATGTCCAGATACGGTGTAAAATTTCACATCAATGAAACACTCACTGTCAGTCTAACTTTGTCCCATCACATGTCAATCAGACTTACAAATAAACTTATTAGAGCTGGGACATACATTCTCCTAGGGAAAAAAAGTTCTTTACTGGCAATGAATGCACAATTTAGAAAAGTCCTGAGTACACAGGGATGCCTCTACCTCTGAAGAAAAGCCTTTTGTCATGACAGACATGTGGGATTTGTTCTCTGTGTGAATAAGTAAGGGCTTTAAGAAGGAGAGGCAGTTTTCCAAGTTGCTTAAAACAGCTATATCCCCATAGTTTGGAGGCTGAAATCATACAAAGATTAAGTTTGGGCTGATCAAGCATCTGACATGTGGAACGTGCTGCACTGGGACCTGGTGCTTTCGAGGGTCTGTGGGTGGGAGGCCTGTGGAGTTCACAGGGGGTTCAGTATCTCTCTGCTGTGGACAACCACATAGTGCAACACCTAAATTTGGGATCTGTCTATACAAATGGGAATAAAAATGCAAGGACGAACCGTTTATACATGCAAAAACAGAAAAATCCATCTAGCGCTGTTTGGTGGATGGATTAACTCACAGTTTTACATTCTGTCTTATCAGATGGGAACTTTGGTCTACAGCCAAATAATATTAGGGATGAGCCACTGGAACAATATTCCAGCCTTCAGATTTATATATATCCTTAGCTTTCTAATGCCTTATCCTCCCTCTCCAGAAAGCTCAAGGTGAAACAATGAGAAGCAACAGATCTTTGTCTCATCAAGTCACTGGATTTCTCCTAGGCTTCCCATTTAAAACAGTCATGTATTATTATTTGTATTATAATTTCTATTGTCAAACATGACAAATTCATTTGTTACCATTTCTTCCTGTTTGTGGATTACATTCTTACAAACCCAAAAATATTTTACAGGTATTTTCTTAAAGGGCACAGCACAGCCAAGCAAAATTACCTAGATGCCCAAATATCCCAGGTTTAGTTTTCCAGCTTTAATTTCCTTGACGTGCCCTGTGAGACCACATCATGGCACCTCATACAATCTGCACTTAAGAGTCGGCTTCGCTTGAAAGTTGTGTGTTCTGCACTGCAGGACTGCAACTGCACATCCTTCCTCTCTCCACCAGAAATCAAGGTCAAGCACATCTCATCCTTTTGCAGCTTCCCCTCTTCTACACCTCATTTAATGAGCTGAGAGTAAAACAGATTGCATGACAAACACCAACATGGATTTTGCTTCCCTTATACTACTGCTTGTCTTT